>NW_025196557.1:0-4854 GCF_004010195.1 Chiloscyllium plagiosum
CTCCAGATTGAGTTGTATTTGTCACTTTTTTTTTTGCCTGACTAGCCATTTGAATTATATTATCCTACAGTTCGCAGGTTTTTACCTCACTGGCAACGATCTGGCGATATATATATATCATTTGTAAATTGCATTTAACATTGATAACTCCACATCAATGGTATTTAACAGCGAAAGCATGTACCACTACTCAACACGAAGGAGGCCATGTGGAAGCAACTTCCTAATGACATCAACATTGCCAATGAGGATGAACAACTCGTCAAGACCTTCCCCGTATCTCTACGTCTAGACTTACATCAACTACCAAACCTTAAACAGGTCATGATTTTAGCAAACGTCCTTCATCCTGATCTTATCTTGCAATCTTATTTTCAAGACATCTTGTATCTTTGTTGTTCCTTAAATGAGTGGTTAATTTACTAACCAGCCAATCACGTTGGAGCAGAAATCACAGATAACGCTCAGCACAGAGAGACGCCACTTCTCCAAGTGTTCTGGCGACAGTAAGGCCCAACAATTATTACCAAATCCCTGGATAGAGGAAGTGACCTTTAGGTTTTTCCTCACTCATGCTCAGCCAGCTGAGGAATTTCCGTCAATCACACTCAACACCTTTACAAAATCTAGTCGCTCAAATTCAGTATCATCTCCATTGCGATCAGACTGGGTCTGGTAAAGAAGGTCAGTCATGTTCGTCAAATACAAACTTTCCTTAATAATCCACGTGGAATGTCTTAGAGTAATCGGCCTCACTCTCAGTGATCATTGAAAATGTCTCAGAGATTTTATTTTGCAATCCCTTTCCCACCCCTGGAAATGACATAGCAGCCGGTTCCCACTCTTATTATATCTCCCTGACACCATCCAACACAAGCGGAATAATTATTGTCTAATGACTCCATCTCTCTGACCCAGGAACTTCACTGCTGTACAGGTCAATGACTACTACTGGCCGCAACTAAGATTTGCAGCAAACTCACAGACATGCGCAGAGTCTCTCCGGTTTAATCAAGCAGCTCATGTGATTAAACCGATTTTTTTTCTGTGCACTCGGTACACAATTAGATTAAATAAAACAATTATGCATCATAAAGAATGTTGTTTAGATAGTCGTGAACTTATTCATTTGCACCATGCCGGAGCTGTGCAGTACTTGCTCAAACAACTCTGGATTTAGCTGTAAACGGATGCAAAATATAATTTGAACCGTAAATGAAGGACTCGAGAATTCTGGCCGTTTAGAAGCTCCAGATTGCAAAACTGTATTTTAAGCTTTCATAGCCTGATGCTTAAACCCACCCTCTCCCTGTCTCCACAGAAGTTTTTGGAAACATAAAACTACTTTTTCAGTTTCCAGGGAGAGCAGAATCTAACTGGTTTTGCAGGAATCAATTGTTTAATAAGAAATAGGAATTGGAGGAGAAAAATATGCTCAGAGACTCAGAATAATTCTGATCCATCTCCACACAGCATTTCATGAAAAAAATCATTATCATAAAGAAGGCACAACGTATGTGGGAATTCAGAGGCGAATGAAATCTTATACAATGAAACTGTATTTATTTTCTGAGTGAAGTCGACGAGCGATTAAATTCATTTAGCAGTGATAGGTCAGACCGTGTAGCTCAAACCAACCTGTAAGTGTTCCTTGGACCTCATGAGTTTAACGTTCCTAACCTGCTGTATTAGACAAGAATATCACAGAATGTTCACGGAACAGAGTGAGAACATGAATTCCATCGTCTCTGCGTCTGCTAAAGAGACACATTAACTGTGATTCCCGCGATTGTAAACAAGGTAATTGTAATACTCAGTCTCATGTTCTCTTATCTGAACTTTGAAAGTCGGAATATTTGTAATGGATATTAATGTGCAACCTTTCCCCAAAAATTCAAACACGAAAGAAAACAGTCAAAAAAGGATCCGAGGGCCAAGAGAGAAAGATAGAAATTAGAAGCAATTTTATCTCCTTCTGGCTAAAGCAGGAATAGCACCAATTGTTTCACTGATATATTGAAGGAAGAGCTATGAGTGGATACCCAACCTGTCCAAAAGTTACAGATACAATTTGGACCAGTGCAGGGAACCAGAACCATATCTTTGACTTGAAGAAAGTTAGACAAGTTAAAAAAAAATGTAAATGGGCTCAGCCTGGTGAAAGTGGATTATGTTGGTTGTGGACTGCTCATGTCTCTTTTTTGTAGAAGAAGCAGAGTACTTTCAGATTATTCTGTTGGTATATGGATATGCAGAGCAATTCCAAATCCATGGTAAAGAGGAGGCAGCTCGGGCCAAAGGAAACAACCAGAAATTGTGCAAATAACGTAAAACCTCAGTGGATTTGTGAATGTTAAGTGTTGCTTCCAACTACGTTCGATTTCAATAAACCATTGCACTCCCACACAATCATTTACCCTACACCTTGACTTTCAACTCATCGACCGCCAGTTCTGAGATGCCACAGCGAGAAAGCATAATTACCTTCTCAAAAGACAGACACGAGCTGCAACAGGCAGGGTATCCTTCATTGTGCAGTTATTACCAGGAGCCGAAAAACTATGTCATGTTCTTCCTAGCCTGAAACATGTTACCAATGAGGATGAACTACTCGTCAAGACCTTCCCCGTATCTCTACTAGCCTTACATCAACTACCAAACCTTAAACAGGTCATGATTTGTAGCAAGCGTTCGGGACAATGACACCATACCACAATGTCACAGCAGCTGCTGCAAGACGTGTTAGAGAATCGAAATGGGTAACACCATTACACGTGAGGACTCCTCCCATCATGCACGCGGGAGGTAATCTTATGATTCGGCCTGTTTTGTCTGTCTTATGTGTTGCAGGCAATGATGCCCTGAGGCATGTTACATTGGCCAGACCGAGCAAATACCATGTCAATGGATGAATGGACACTGCACAACAATCACCAGGTCGGACTGCTCCCTCACAGTCAGGGTTGGGCTATCCACCAAGGCAGACATTGGGAGAAGCATCAACCGAAGAGTGGCTGATCAGAAGCTAATAGCGAAATTCCCCACTAATGGGAACAACGTTAACCGGGACCTTTGGGTCATGTCACACTGGAGGCGACCCCACTGTACAATGCTCTCTCTGTCACACACACACACACACACACACACACACACACACACACACACACCCACCCTCGCAGACACTCCGTCACACACAATATAAATTTTGCGAACATGTTCTTAACCTCCACAACCACCTGAAGAAGGAGCGGCACTCTGAAAGTTAGTGCTTCCAAATAAACACGTTGTACACTCACCTGGTGTTGTGTGTTTTTTTAACATTCTGCAGCAATTTTGTTCTATTTAATTTATTCAGCACGTTCTAAAATATTAGTTCTTTCTGTCTTCAAATTTATTGCGTTACTTGCATTTTCCCACGAATTCCACTTTTTGTTTTAAATTTCCATCATCTACAAATTAACAACTAAGTCTCAGAACACAGACAGACCTATTAGGAGTAAGAACAGTAGCAGCTTTTTGAATCGCCTCCATATTACTGGAAGTTTGAAAGTGCGAGACCAGCTGGGAGAGCAGGAATATCGTTAATTCTCCAGATAATAAAAGAATGGGCATGAAGCAAAATGGCATGTTTTAAAACTGGTGTGTACGGGTGGGGGGGGAGTTGGCTGATGTAAGCAGAAGTAAATCAAGGATCTTTTTGATGATGTGAATATATTGCTCAATTTACTTTGCTAAGATTCATATGCTACTTGATGAAGAAGCAGTGCTCTGAAAGCTGGTATTTCCAAATTAACCTGTTGGACTATAACATGATATTGTGTGATTTTTGACTTAGTCCACGCCAGTCCAACACCGGCAATTCCAATCATAGTTTACTTTGAGTATGGCACTGTTGTTTTGAGTGATCTGTTTTTGCACATGACAGTTGCAGGAGATGGGGGACCCAGATATTTGGGACACAGATATTGAATTTTAACAGAGACTGAAGATTCCTGATGAAGGGCTTTTGCCCTAAACGTCGATTTTCTTTCTTCTTGGATGCTGCCTGACCTGCTGTGCTTTTCCAGCACCACTCTAATCTGGAGACTGAAGGCAGCTGAATTCATCTTTTAGTGTTAACAGAGGATATTTCTGCTGATTCAGTCCTGGATGTCGCAGATATCAGGAGGCAGTGAACATTGGAAGAAACTCAAAAGTGAGTGTCCACATACATACTCGTAATCTCTCTCTTTTGCCTTTACGTTACTCATGTTGCAAGTTGGTTCATCCTGCTGTGTGCATTCAGACTGCGGTGACACTTTCCTTTCCTGATGGGCATTAATGAACCAAACACATCTTCACTACATTCGGACAGGTTCTCTCAATGCCAGCCCAACATTGCCAATGTTGATTCAGCTCAATGTGAGTCTTCGTGATTTTGTAGCAGTTCCATCACTCGTTTTTTTTCCTGTTTTAAAGCAGGTGCCAAAGGAGGCGAAATTACAGCCGGGACAGCGGTTCAAAATCTGATCGAGAGTTCCTTTTTTTTACAGCAAGAATGTCATTAGTTTCTGAACAGAGAGGGAAAGAGCTCAGTTCACTGTGAAGAAAAAACATACACGTGTTCTGTGGCTGGACAAGGCTTCAGCTAATTATTTGGCCTTGACACACAAGTGCAATCACCTCGGAGAAAAGCCATGGAAATGTGGGGATTGAAGCAAGTTATGCCGTCACCACTCTGAGGTGGAAATTTACCAACGCTGTCACATTAGGGAAAGACCATGAAGATATTGGGAGCGTGATGAAACATTCAAGTACTTGCCTGATCTGGAGAACGGTCCACACATTCAGAATGGGAAGAGGCCATTCACATGT
>NW_025196558.1:0-4855 GCF_004010195.1 Chiloscyllium plagiosum
ATGCTAACCCACTAACAAGCCCATCACTTGTCCCGGTTCGTTACCAATTACCAAATCCAATATGGCCTCCCCTCTGGTCGGACAATCTACATACTGAGTTAAAAAAACTTCCTGGACACACTGCACAAACACCGCCCCGTCCAATCTACTTGGTCTAAATAGTTTCCAATCAATATTTGGGAAGTTCAAATCGCCCATGACGACTACTCTGTGGCTTCTGCACCTTTCCAAAATCTGTTTCCCAATCTGTTTCTCCACATTTCTGCTGCTATTGGGGGGCCTATAGTAAACACCCAACAAGATGACTGCTCCTTTCCTACTTCTGACTTCAGCCCGTACTACCTCCAAAGGCAGAACCCCCTCGAACTGTCTTTCTGCAGCCGTTATACCATTTCTAAGTAGCAACGCCACCCCCTCCTTTTTACCACCCCCCTAATCTTACTGAAACATCTGTAACCACGATCCTCCAACAACCATTCCTGTCCCTGTTCTATCCACGTTTCCGCTATGCCCACAACATCCCAAGTATCGATCAACGCCTAACGTTCACCCACCTTCTTTCTGATACTCCTTGCGTTGAAGCAAACATACTTGAGCCCATCTCTGTGTCCGCAAGGATTCGCTGTCCGTGCTACCTTCTCCACAGCGTCCCTTCATTCTTGGAATCCTACTTGCTGGACTACAATTCCGGATCCCATCCCCCTGCTAAATTAGTTTAATCCCCCCCGCACCCCGAAGTGTGCAAGCAAACCTACCTCCCAGGATATTCGTGCCCTTCTGGTTCAGGTGCAACCCGTCCTGCTTGTACAGGTTCCACCTTCCCGAGAATACAGTCCAATTGTCCAAATACCTGAAGCCCTCCCTCCTATACCAGCCATGCAGCCACGTGTTCAACTGCACTCTCTCCCTATTCCTTGCCTCACTGTCATGTGGCAGCGGCAACAACCCAGAGATAATGGCTCTGTCCGTCCTAGCTTTTAGCTTCCAACCTAACTCCCTGAGCTCCTGAATGACCTCCCCACCCCTCTTCCTACCTATGACGTTGGTGTCAATGTGCACCACGACTTCTGGCTGCACACCCTCCCCCTTAAGGATTCTGAAGAGACGGTCCGAGACGCCTCAGACCCTGGAACCCGGGAGGCAACAAACCATTCGAAAGTCTCGCCCATGTCCACATAACCGCCTGTCTGTACCTCTAACTATACAGTCTCCTCTAAATAGCGCTCTCCTCCTCTCCCCCTATCCCTTTCGGGCCTCAGAGACCTGGTCACTGCAGCTTACCCCTGCTCGGCCGTCCCCACAACAGTATACAAAGCGGTATACTTATTGTTGAGGGTAACGACCACAGGGGATCCCTCCACTGCCTGCTTCCTCCCCTTCCCACCTCGAACTGTTACCCAGCTAACTCTGTTCTCTGGCG
Organism: Chiloscyllium plagiosum; assembly: GCF_004010195.1. Lineage (NCBI taxonomy): Eukaryota > Metazoa > Chordata > Chondrichthyes > Orectolobiformes > Hemiscylliidae > Chiloscyllium > Chiloscyllium plagiosum. The sequence continues at coordinate 1,421 of NW_025196558.1, forward strand.
TCACTATGTCCCTGAAGCTTCTATCTATCACCCTCTCAAATAGTCCTCAGTTCATCCAACTCCAGCTCCAGTACTCTAACGCGGTCTGTGAGGAGCTGGAGCTGGCTGCACCTCCTGCAGGTGAAGTCGGCAGGAGCATCGGTTGTCACCCCTCCCTCAAGCCCCTTGTCTCAGCATGCTCCTGCCCCACTGAACTCATCTCTACCTACTTCGACAGTGTCCTATCACCTCTAGTCCAGGAACTCCCCGCATACGTTCGGGACACCACCCACGCCCACCACCTCCTCCAAGACTTCAGTTTCCCCGGCCCCCAACGCCTCATCTTCACCATGGATATCCAATCCCTCTACACCTCCATCCGCCATGACTAGGGTCTCCAAGCCCTCCGTTTTTTCCTCTCCAGACGTCCCCAACAGTACGTTTCCACCAACACTCTCAATCGTTTGGCCGAACTGGTCCTCACCCTTAACAATTTCTCCTTTGAATCCTCCCACTTTCTCCAGACCAAAGGGGTAGCCTTGGGCACACGTATGGGCCCCAGCTATGCCTGTCTCTTTGTTGGACGTAGAGCAGTTGATCTTCCGTAATTACAGTGGCAACACTCCCCACCTCTTCCTCCGCGACATTGGCACCACCTCGTGTTCCGGCGAGGTGGTTGAGCAATTCATCAACTTCACCAACACATTCCACCCTGACCTTAAATTTACCTGGACCATCTCTGACACCACCCTCCCCTTTCTGGACCTCTCCATTTCCATTAATGACGACCGACTTGACACTGACATTTTTTACAAACCCACCGACTCCCACAGCTAGCTGGATTACACCTCTTCCCATCCTACCTCTTGCAAAAATGCCACCCCGTATTCCCAATTCCTCCGCCTCCGCCGGATCTGCTCCCAGGAGGACCAGTTCCACTACAGAACACACCAGATGGCCTCCTTCTTTAGAGACCGCAATTTTCCTTCCCACGTGGTTAAACATGCTCTCCAACGCATCTCGTCTACATCCCACACCTCCGCCCTCAGAACCCACTCCTCCAACCATAACAAGGACAGAACGCCCCTGGTGCTCACATTCCACCCTACCAACCTTCGCATAAACCAAATCATCCACCGACATTTCCGCCACCTCCAAACAGACCCCACCACCAGGGATATATTTGCCTCACCACCCCTTTCTGCCTTCCGCAAAGACCGTTCCCTCCGTGACTCCCTGGTCAGGTCCACGCCCCCCTACAATCCACCGCAGGAACTGTAAAACCTGCGCCCACACTTCCTCCCTCACCTCTATCCAAGGCACTAAAGGAGCCTTCCACATCCATCAAAGTTTTACTTGCACATCCACACTTCCTCCCTCACCTCTATCCAAGGCACTAAAGGAGCCTTCCACATCCATCAAAGTTTTACTTGCACATCCACAAATATCAGTTATTGTATCCGTTGCTCCCGATACAGTCTTCTCTACATTGGGGAGACTGGACGCCTCCTAGCAGAGCGCTTTAGGGAACATTTCCGGGACACCCGCACCAATCAACCACACCGCCCCGTGGCCCAACATTTCAACTCCCCCTCCCACTCTGCCGAGTACATGGAGTTCCTGGGCCTCCTTCACCGCCGCTCCCTCACCACCAGACGCCTGGAGGAAGAACGCCTCATCTTCCGCCTCGGAAAACTTCAACCCCAGGGTATCAATGTGGACTTCAACAATCTCCTCATTTCCCTTCCCCTACGTCACCCCAGTTCTAAACTTCCAGTTCAGCACTGTCCCCATTATTTGTCCGGACTTGTCTTACCTGCCTATCTCCTTTTCCACCCTCCACCCTCTCCTCCCTGACCTATCACCTTCATCCCCTTCCCCACTCACCCATTGTATTCTATGCTACTTTCTCCCCACCCCCACCCTCATCTAGTTTATCTCTCCACGATTCAGGCTCTCTGCCTTTATTCCTGATGAAGGGCTTTTACCCGAAACGTCGATTTCGAAGCTCCTTGAATGCTGCCTGAACTGCTGTGCTCTTCCAGCACCACTAATTGAGAATCTGGTTTCCGGCATCTACAGTCATTGTTCTTACCTCGTTAAAGTGAGGGTGACAGGCCGGAGTGGGAGTGGGGGCGGAGAGGTCAGGAAGAAGATTGCAGGTTAGGAAGTTAGTGCTGAGTTCGAAGGTTGGGACTGAGACACGGTGGGGAGAAATTGAGAAATCTGAGTTCATCCCTTGTGGTTGGAGGGTTCCTAGGCGGAAGATGAGGTGCTCTTCCTTCAGCCGGCGTGTTGCTATGGTCTGGCGTTGGAGGAGTCCAAGGACCTGCATGTCCTTGGTGGAGTGGGAGGGGGAGTTGAAGTGGTGAGCTGCGGGGTGGTTGGGTTGTTTGGTCCGGGAGACCCAGAGGTGTTCTCTGAAACGTTCTGCAAGTAGGCTGCCTGTCTCCCCAATATAGAGGAGGCCACACCGGGTACAGTGGATGCAGCAAATGATGTGTGTGGAGGTGCAGTTGAATTCGTTGAGGATATGGAAGGATCCCTTGGGGCCTTGGAGGGAAGTAACGGGGGAGGTGTGGGCTCAAGTTTTGCATTTCTTGCAGGATAAGGTGCCGGGAGTGGAGGTTGGGTTTTTGGGGGGGTGTGGACCTGATGAGGGAGTCACCGAGGGAGTGGTCTTTTCGGAACGCTAATAGCGGAGGGGAGGGAAATATATCCCTGGTTGTGGGATCCGTTTGGATGAGGCGGAAATGACGACGGATCCTTCAGAGAATTCTTGTGAGCTTGAAAGAATATTTATAGAGCTTTCGCACAGACTGCACAGAAACATCGGGAAAGGAGTAGGCCATTCGAACATTTCGCATCACTGTTCATGGCCGAAGGTCTCTTCAACGCACTCTACCCACCCAGAGTACATACCCCTTACTATCGAAAACAGTAGCGTCAGAAGCACACAGACAGTTAGGGAATATCAGAGAAGCAGGAGAGTCGACCTTTCTGGCGTAACACCTTCATCAAGAATGTTTGTGGCGGGTAGGGTCCCCACATTCCGAATGAAGGATTTATACCCAAAACGTCGATTGCATGTTCCTGGGATACTCCCTAACCTGCTGTGCTTTTCCAACGCCAGCAAATGCCATCCTCACTTTCAGCTGTACTGTATTACTTAACGTGATTGACCTTAAGATGCTATGTAATTGGAACTACAGTAGTGCCTTTGGTTCACCCTGTGTTCGATCCAACACAAGATAATGATAGCTGATCCTCTGTCACCACACCATACTCTTGTCCTTTCCACATACTTTTAGTGACGAGAAATCCTAAGTTATATGCAGTGCTTTTACTTCCACAGCCACAAGTGATAGAGAATTCTGCATGGTCACCAGTCTCTGAGTGCAGATACTTATTCCTGTCACAATACTGAGAGGCTTTCTGTATCAATCAGTGTGTCCC
>NW_025196559.1:0-4855 GCF_004010195.1 Chiloscyllium plagiosum
CAGGGACAGCACGGGGTTAGATACAGAATAAAGTTCTCTCTACACTGTCCCCCCATCAAACACTCCCAGGACAGGGACAGCACGGGGTTAGATACAGAGTAAAGCTCCCTCTACACTGTCCCCCATCAAACACTCCGAGGGACAGGGATAGCACGGGGTTAGATACAGAGTAAAGCTCCCTCTACACTGTCCCCCATCAAACAGTCCCAGGGACAGGGATAGCACGGGGTTAGATACAGAGTAAAGCTCCCTATACACTGCCCCCATCAAACACTCCCAGGGACAGGGACAACACGGGGTTAGATACAGAGTAAAGCACCCTCTACACTCTCCCCCATCAAACACTCCCAGGACAGGGACAGCACGGGGTTAGATACAGAGTAAAGCTCCCTCTACACTGTCCCCCTTCAAACACCCCCAGGGACAGGGACAGCACGGGGTTAGATACAGAGTAAAGCTCCCGATACACTGTCCCCCATCAAACACTCCCAGGGACAGGGACAGCACGGGGTTAGATACAGAGTAAAGCTCGCTCTACACTCTCCCCCATCAAACAGTCCCAGGACAGGGACAGCACGTGGTTAGCTATAGAGTAAAGCTCCCTATACACTGTCCCCCATCTTACATTCCCAGGATAGGGACAGCACGGGGTGAGATTCAAAGTAAAGCTCCCTCTACACTGTCCCCCATCAAACACTCCCAGGACAGGGACAGCACGGGGTTAGATACAGAGTAAAGCTCCCTCTACTCTGTCCCCCCACCAAACACTCCTAGGACAGGGAGAGCACTGGGTTAGATACAGAGTAAAGCTCACTCTACACTGTCCCCCCATCAAACACTCCCAGGGTAAGGGACAGCACGGGGTTGGACACAGAGTAAAGCTCTCTCTACACTGTCCCCCTTCGTACACTCCCAGGACAGGGACAGCATGGGGTGAGATACAGAGTAAATCTCCCTCTACACTGTCACCCATCAAACACTCCCAGAGACAGGGACAGCACGGGGTTAGATACAGAGTAAAGCTCCCACTACACTGTCCCCCCATCAAACACTCCCAGGATAGGGACAGCATGGGGTTAGATACAGAGTAAAGCTCCCTCTACATTGTCCTCCCATCAAACACTCCCAGGACAGTGACAGCACGGAGTTAGATGCAGAGTAAATCTCCCTCTACATTGTCCACCCATCAAACACTCCCAGGACAGGCACAGCATGGGGTTAGATACAGAGTAAAGCTCCCTCTACACTGTCCCCCATCAAACGCTCCCAGGACAGGGACTGCACGGAGTTAGATACAGAGTAAAGCTCTCTCTACACTCTCCCCCATTAAACACTCCCAGGGACAGGGACAGCACGGGGTTACAGCAAGAGTAAAGTTTTCTCTACCCTGTCCCCCATGAAACATTCCCAGGACAGGGACAGCATCTGGTTAGATTCAGAGTAAAGCTTCCTCTACACTGTCCCCCATCAAACACTCCCAGGACTAGGACAGCACGCGGTTAGATACAGAGTAAATTTCCCTCCACACTGTCCCCCATCAAACACTCCCAGGACAGGGACAGCACGGGTTTAGATACAGAGTAAAGCTCCCTCTACACTGTCCCCAACCAAACACTCCCAGGACAGGGGCAGCATGCGGTTAGATACTGAGTAACACTTGCTCTACACTGTCCCCCATCAAACGCTCCCAGGACAGGGACTGCACGGAGTTAGATACAGAGTAAAGCTCTCTCTACACTCTCCCCCATTAAACACTCCCAGAACACGGACAGCACGGGTTAGAGCAAGAGTAAAGCTCCCTCTACACTGTCCCCCATCAAACACTCCCAGGACAGGGACAGCACGGGGGTAAGATACAGAGTAAAGCTCCCTCCATACTGTCCCCCTACTTACATTCCCAGGACAGGGACAGCATCTGGTTAGATACAGTGTAAAGCTTCCTCTACACTGTCCCCCATCAAACACTCCCATGCCAGGGACAGCATCTGGTTAGATTCAGAGTAAAGCTCCCTCTACACTGTCTCCCATCATACACTCCCAGGACAGGGACAGCACACGATTAGATACAGAATAAAGCTTTCTCTACACTGACCCCAACCAAACGCTCCCAGGACAGGGGCAGCACGGGCGTAGATACAGAGTAAATCTTCCTCTACACTGTCCCCCATCAAACGCTCCCAGGACAGGGATTGCACAGAGTTAGATACAGAGTAAAGCTCTCTCTACACTCTCCCCCATTAAATCACTCCCAGAACACTGACAGCACGGGTTAGAGCAAGAGTAAAGCACTCTCTACACTGTCCCCCATCAAACACTCCCAGGACAGGGACAACAGGGCGTTAGATACAGTGTAAAGCTCCCTCTACACTGTCCCCCAACTTACATTCCCAGGACAGGGACAGCATCTGGTTAGATTCAGAGTAAAGCTCCCTCTACACTTTCCCCAAACAAACACTCCCAGGACAGGTACAGCAGGGGGGTTAGATACAGAGTAACGATCCCTCTACACTGTCCCCCAACTTACATACCCAGGACAGGGACAGCAGGGGGTTAAATACAGAGTAAAGCTCTCTCTACACTGTCCCCTATCAAACACTCCCAGGACAGGGACAGCACGGGGTTAGATACAGAGTAAAGCTCCCTCTACACTGTCCCCCAATCAACCATTCCCAGGGACAGGGACATCATGGGGTTAGATACAGAGTAAAGCTCCCTCTACACTGTCACCCCATCAAAGACTCCCAGGACAGAGACAGCACCGGGTTAGATAGAGTAAAGCTCCCTCTACACTGTCCTCCCATCAAACACTCCCAGGACAGAGACAGCACCGGGTTAGATAGAGTAAAGCTCCCTCTCCACTTTCGCCCCATCAAACACTCCCAGGACAGGGACAGCACGGGGTTAGATACAGAGTAAAGCTCTCTCTACACTGTCCCCCATCAAACACTCCCAGGACCGGGACAGCACGCGGTTAGATGCAGAATAAATTTCCCTCCACACTGTCCCCCATCAAACACTCCCAGGACAGGGACAGCACGGGGTTAGATACAGAGTAAAGCTCCCTCTACACTGTCCCCCCATCAAACACTCCCAGGACAGGGACAGCACAGGGTTAGATGCAGAGTGAAGTTCCCTCTACACTCTCCCCCATTAAACACTCCCAGAACACGGACAGCACGGGTTAGAGCAAGAGTAAAGCTCCCTCTACACTGTCCCCCATCAAACATTCCCAGGACAGGGACAGCATCTTGTTAGATTCAGAGTAAAGCTCCCTCTACACAGTCCCCCATCAAACACTCCCAGGACAGGGACAGCAGACAGTTAGATAAAGAATAAAGCTTTCTTTACACTGACCCCCATCAAACACTCCCAGGGACAGGGACAGCACGGGGTTAGATACAGAGTAAAACTCCCTCTACACTGTCCCCCATCAAACACTCCCAGGACTGGGACAACAGGGGGGTTAGACACAGAGTAAAGCTCCCTCTACACTGTCCCCCAACTTACATTCCCAGGACCGGGACAGCATGGGGTTAAATTCAGAGTAAAGCTCCCTCTACACTGTCCCCCATCAAACACTCCCAGGGTAAGGGACAGCACGCGGTTAGATAAAAAGTAAAGCTCCCTCTACACTGTCCCCCATCAAACACTCCCAGGACAGGAACAGCACGGGGTTAGATGCAGAGTAAAGTTCCCTCTACACTGTTCCCCATTAAACACTCCCAGAACACGGTCAGCACGGGTTAGAGCAAGAGTAAAGCTCTCTCTACACAGTCCCCCATCAAACACTCCCAGGACAGGGACAGCACGGGGTTAGATACAGAGTAAAGCTCCCTCTACACTGTCCCCCATCAAACACCCCCAGGACTGGGACAACAGGGGGGTTAGACACAGAGTAAAGCTCCCTCTACACTGTCCCCCAACTTACATTCCCAGGACAGGGACAGCATGGGGTTAAATTCAGAGTAAAGCTCCATCTACACTGTCCCCCATCAAACACTCCCAGGGTAAGGGACAGCATGGGGTTAGATAAAAAGTAAAGCTCCCTCTACACTGTCCCCCATCAAACACTCCCAGGACAGTGACAGCACGGGGTTAGATACAGAGGAAAGCTCCCTCTACACTGTCCCCAACCAGACGCTCCCAGGACTGGGGCAGCACGGGCTTAGATACAGAGTAAATCTTCCTCTACACTATCCCCCCCATCGTACACTCCCAGGACAGGGACAGCATGGGGTTAGATACTGAGTAAAGCTCCCTCTACACTGTCCCCCATCAAACGTTCCCAGGACAGGGACTGCACGGAGTTAGATACAGAGTAAAGCTCCATCTACACTGTCCCCCATCAAACACTCCCAGGACAGGGACAACAGGGGGTTAGACACAGAGTAAAGCTTGCTCTACACTCTCCCCCAACTTACGTTCCCAGGACAGGGACAGCATCTGGTTAGATTCAAAGTAAAGCTCTCTCTACACTGACCCCCATCAAACACTCCCAGGACAGGGACAGCATGGGACTAGATACAGAGTAAAGCTCCCTTTACACTGTCCCCCATCAAACACTCCCAGGACAGGCACAGCAGGGGTGTTAGATTACGGAGTAACACTCCCTCTACACTGTCCCCCAACTTACATTCCCAGGACAGGGACATCATGGGGTTAAATTCAGAGTAAAGCTCCCTCTACACTGTCCCCCATCAAACACTCCCAGGACAGGGACAGCATGCGGTTAGATACACAGTAAAGCTCCCTATACACAGTCCCCCATCAAACACTCCCAGGACAGGGACAGCACGGGGTTAGATACAGAGTAAAGCTCCATCTACACTATCCACCATCAAACACTCCCAGGACA
>NW_025196560.1:0-1511 GCF_004010195.1 Chiloscyllium plagiosum
CTTCTTATTTGCCATTAAAAATAAGAAAATGTTGTGGACTAGACTACCTTATCAACATATTTTGAGGGGGTCTAGTCTGATCCATAACTTAAGACCATGAGACACAAGATAAAGTCGGCTATTATGGGAAACAAGTGTATGCTGGGAGACTTGGCCAAAACATGTTTGCTGACAGAACATCCTGTGTTTTCTGTGTATAATGAGAACATTAGCAAAATTAACTGCAGGCAGAAAACATCTGCTATGCAAGGTAATGGACAGTGCTGTGCTCAGCTTAGAGAGAACCTAGATTCTGCAGGTATTGTAAGAAACCCTTCCTGTTATTGAAAACTGACCACACCTCTTTCATTGTATTAGTATTTTAAAAGAAAGACTTAAAAGCATTCTCAAATAGGCACTTCCGACATATCAGAACCTCTGCTTTTATGACCCCTTTTGAAAAAAGGGACAGCATAACCTTGTTAAAGGAGCAGCATCATCACAATGTACAATCAGCAATTGTCTGTTCCTGTCATTTGACACAGTGGAGCTGCCTCTAAAATGTCTTTTCAATCAAAATCAATTTCCTGAGATTCCCACATTTAGAAGAAATGAGCAAAAAGTTTTTTTTTGGAATTTAAAGAAGAAACAGACTCTGGTGTAACACCGTTTTAGCAATTGGACAGCACTTATGTTTTGAAGCAGTGGCATGATACTGACATTTTGTAGATAATGTAGTATGATTATTCCTTTATATTTCCATCTAATGATGAGGGTCATAATTACCTTTCTTGTATAAACTCCCTTCCACAGTTACAAGAGAAATGCAGAGAGCAAAGACACCCACTCTATGTCGCCTTGAGAGCAGGTACGGCCTGTTCAAAATTCTCACCAGGATTGTTTGTTCCCTGAGGCTTTTCAGGACAGTTCAGTCATTCCACACAGACATGAAGAGCATTGTTTAGCTTGACAGCTCTTCTTTGAAGGCCTTCAGCATTTGCAGCGGTGTGAGGCAGGGTTGTGTGCACACCCCCACCCTGTCTGGCATCTTCTTCACGTCTTTGGAACATCAGTTGATGGTGTCTACCTCCACACCAGATCAGATGGGAGGCTGTTCAGGCTGTCACTGCTGAGGGCGAAAGCCAAGGTTCGTGAAGTACTCATCAGGGACACGTTGTTGGCAGACGACACGGCACTGACAACACATTCAGAAGAGCAACTGCAATGCCTCATGAACAGCTTTTCAAGAGCCTGCCAGGACTTCAGCTTGACCATCAGCCTGAAGAAGACCAACGTGTTGGGTCAAGGCATTGATCATCCCCCAGCCATTACCATCAACAACTATGAGCTGGAGGTAGTCCACGAGTTTACACACCTTGGCTCCACCATCACAGACAGTCTCTCCCTAGACTCTGAAATCAACTAGGTAAAAACAATGACTGCAGATGCTGGAAACCAGATTCTAGATTAGACTGGTGCTGGAAAAGCACAGCAGTTCAGGCAGCATCCGAGGAGCAGGAAAATCGACGTTT
>NW_025196560.1:1723-3473 GCF_004010195.1 Chiloscyllium plagiosum
GTTGCAGTCTACAGGGCCTGCATCCTCAGCACACTGCTTTACAGCAGCAAGACCAGGAGCAGCTACCCCAGACGAGAGTGGCATCTCAGTGGCTTCCATCCTTGCAGCCTGAGACGCATCCTGGAAATCAAGTGGACTTACTGAGTCACCAACAATGAGGTCCTGGCCCGTACCCAGAAACCCAGCCTCTTCACCCTGCTCCAACAGTGCTGGCTGGGCCACGTACACCACATGCCAGACAGGAGGATCCCGAAAGACCTGCTGAACAGGGAACTGACCTCCGACAAGAGAGTACAAGGACGGCCCCATCTTTGTGTCAAAGATGTCTGCAAGAGAGACATGAAGTCACTGAACATGAATGTTGAGAGATTGGAGGATATTGCAAGTGATCGCTCTCACTGGAAGCTGGAATTATGCAGAGGTCTAAAAAGAGGAGAAGCTGAGGCCTGCTACTGAAAAAAACAGCAGCAAGACAACACCAGAGGACAGCGGCTTCAAGTGCAGTTGCTGCACCTGAGACTGCCACTCCCGTATGGGAATCTACTGCCACAACAGACACTGCTCTACTAACAAAAATTGAAGCAAGACTTCCCAGGCTCAGATCCATGGTCTTGTGAGACTAACAGATGCCACCATCAGAGTATTGGAAACTTACTAATGTGACACCCTTATTCAAGAAAGGAGATAGACCTAAAGTTGGAAACAATAGACCAGTTAGTGTGATCTCTCAGTGGGGAAGTTCCTGGAATCAACGCTAAAAGAGGTGATATCTGAACACTTGGCAAAACAAAAATAAATTCATAGTTCTGTGATGGGAAGGTCATGTTTTACAAACCTACTCAAATTCTCTGGGGATGTACCCAGCATGTGGATAATGAGAACCCAGCGGATGTGATATATCTCAACTTTCAGAAGACATTTGACAAGGTGTTGCATGGCAGACTGATCCAGAAGGTTAGATCCTAGAGGGCTAAGGATCCAGATCTATAGGGCATGGGTTTAGAGTGAGAGGGGAAAGATATAAAAGGTACATAAAGGGCAATATTTTTACACAGAGGATGGTGCGTGTGTGGAATCAACTACCAGAGGAAGTGGTGGAGGCTGGTACAATTACAGCAGTTAAAAGACAACTGGATGGGTATATGAATAGGAAGCGTTTGGAGGAATATGGGCCAGGTGCTGGCAAATGGGACTAGATTAGGTTAAGAAATCTAATTAGCATGGACGAGTTGGACCGAAGGGTGTTGTTTTGTTCAATACATAAGCATTATCGAGTTTACTTTTCCAATCCATGAGCAAAAGAGATTTTAGTATCTGTTTAATGTCAGACCATGAGGACAATATTGCATATTTTCTCAGTCATATCTGAATATAATTATGCCCTGTAATGGTAACAACTTTCTCTCTTCCTTCAATACAGTTCAATTACAGAGGACTGTTAACACACACACACACGCACACGCACACGCACACGCGCACACACACACACAATGCATTACATTGTTGAAGAATACCAGTAATGTTTTAAACAATTAGAATGATAACTGGAACAAAGGATTTAGATAACACAAATATCAGCGAAATTGGCCTTATTCTTCCTGGAGCAGAAAAGACTAAGAAGTGAACTTACCGAAGTGATCAAAATTACAGGATAAACAAACTTTACATTACAGTAACTAGGAGCTCCAAGTTCAAAATTGTCAGCATAAGACCCAGGATTGAGATGAGGAGAAATGTCTTTACACAGAGA
>NW_025196560.1:3867-4856 GCF_004010195.1 Chiloscyllium plagiosum
GTGGATTTGCTCCGGTTTCCTCCCACAATCCAAAGATGTGCAGGTTAGGTGAATTGGCCATGCTAAATTGCCCGTAGTGTTAGGTGAAGGGGTAAATGTAGAGGAGTGGGTTGCAGGTCGGTGTGGACTTGTTGGGCCGAAGGGCCTATTTCCACACTGTAAGTAATCTAATCTAAAAAAAGTTCAAGTTATTGTCCTGTACAATTTAATCATACAAATCATTTATTTTGGTTAATAGTCAAAGTTTGTGTTGACTTATTGCCATTTCTAAATTGTCGGCAAAAAGCTGAAGCCTGTACAATCCAGAGAGAAATTGAATTGATTGATTATATTCAAATGTCAAAAAATGCTAACACTATTTGATTGTTCAATGGTTTGCTCATTGTGAACATGTAATCGTTCAGAGGCCAACCACTTTGGAATGTTACAGAAACAATGAATCCTGACATTGAATATATAATTGTGATCACCACAACAGTCAGACAACACATTCTTTGTTTAGTATAAAATAAAACGTATGTTCTTTATTTTTGTAACATAAAGTGTTGACATGAGTTTACATTTTAATTCCATAAATATTGTGACAACCTAATTGTTCTCAGATATAATGCAATTGTTGCTCAGTGTAATAGTCAGAGTTTGCATCTTAGTATTGTCTCATTCATAAAACATTGTAAACATCTGATTATTGCTCAGAAAAGTAAACTCATCATCTTGCATTCATGCATACATTGAAAATAGAATTCCAAAAGTCCTGAATTCAGATACATTGCGACTAACCTCACAGCTGCCTGCGATACTTTGTGATACACTGTCCCACTCGTAAATCTGTCCAGAGAGCTTCCAACACAGGTCAGTGCAGTCATTTAAACATTCTTTAACAGCAAATAATTGGGGTTCACCTTGGATAAGGCGAAAACTAGCCAACAGATTATCACTGGTCTCAGTGTAGATACAAATGCTGTCCAAATTAGATACCAATGACTGGT
>NW_025196561.1:0-2518 GCF_004010195.1 Chiloscyllium plagiosum
GAACACACACACTCACACAGACTTGCACACACACAGTTACACATACTCACACTAACACACACGCTCACACACAGACTCACACTTGCGAACACACACACGCTCACTCACACAGACTCACACTTGCATGCACAAACACTCGCACAGACTCACACTCACGTACACACACAGACTCACTCGCACAGAGTCACACTCGCGTACACACACACACAGACTCACTCGCACAGACTCACACTTGCGTACACACACGCTCACTCACACAGACTCACACTTGCGCGCACAAACACTCGCACAGACTCACACTCACGTACACACCCACAGACTCACTCGCACAGAGTCACACTCGCATACACACACACAGACTCACTCAGACTTGCGCACACAGACACTCACGCGCGCGCAAACACACACAGACTCACACTCACACACAGACTCATACACACAGACACTGACACACGCGCAGACACCCCCCCCCCCCCCTCTCCTGGGGTAAGGCCCCCTGAGCTGTTACCTTGACAGTGATAAGGGACAACGATGTGAATGTGCCCAGTACATTTCTGCTTGCCCTTCCTGCACCAGTTCTCAATCCGGACTGGCTGGTCAGCTTCCATCACTCCGGTAATCTGTAACTCCGGGTAAACCTGGGGCACAGGGCCAGCACCGGGTTAGATACAGGGTAAAGCTCCCTCTACACTGTCCCCCCCATCAAACACTCCCAGGGACAGAGACAGCACGGGGTTAGATACAGGGTAAAGCTCCCTCTACACTGTCCCCCCATCAAACACTCCCAGGGACAGGGACAGCACGGGGTTAGATACAGAGTAAAGCTCCCTCTACACTGTCCACCACCAAACACTCCCAGGGACAGAGACAGCACGGGGTTAGATACAGAGTAAAGCTCCCTCTACACTGTCCCCCATCAAACACTCCCAGGGACAGGGACAGCATGGGGTTTGATACGTAGTAAAGCTCCCTCTACACTGTCCCCCATCAAACACTCCCAGGGACAGGGACAGCACGGGGTTAGATACTGAGTACAGCTCCCTCTACACTGTCCCCCATCAAACACTCCGAGGGACAGGGACAGCACGGGGTTAGGTACAGAGCAAAGCTCCCTCTACACTGTCCCTCCATCAAACACTCCCAGGGACAGGGACAGCACGGGGTTAGATACAGAGTAAAGCTCCCTCTACACTGTCCCCCCATCAAACACTCCCAGGGACAGCACAGGGTTGGATACAGAGTAAAGCTCCCTCTACACTGTCCCCCATCAAACACTCCCAGGGACAGGGACAGGGACAGCACGGGGTTAGATACAGAGTAAAGCTCCCTCTACACTGTCCCCCACCAAACCCTCCCAGGACAGGGTCCAGATCGATCTCTAAGATGGTAATCTCTCGATGACTCCCTGTGCCTTGAGCTGGTGGGTCTGGGGCATTTTGATATGTGGCTGGGTACGAGGTGTCGGAGGGTGTGTGAGCGTCGGAGGCTGAGGGGTGACCTTATAGAGGTTTATAAAATCATGAGGGGCATGGATAGGGTTAATGGACAAGGTCTCTTCCCTGGGGTCTGGGAGTCCAGAACTAGAGGGGCATAGGTTTAGGGTGAGAGGGGAAAGATATAAAAGGGATCTAATGGGCAACCTTTTCACCCAGAGGGTGGTACGTGTATGGAATGAGTTGCCAGAGGATGTGGTGGAGGCTGGTACAATGACAACATTTAAGAGGCATTTTGATGGGGACATGGATAGGAAGGGTTTGGAGGGATAGGGACCGGGTGCTGGCCTAGATGAATTTATGAGTTGGACCGAAGGATCTGTTTCTCTGCTGTGTGACGCTATGATGAGGACTTAATTATCTCCCGGTATCAGGTTATTGGGAAGGACAGGCAGGAGGGAAAGGGAAGTGATGTCAATCCGATCTTCAGGGATGGCATCAGGGAGGCAGTGAGAGAGGATCTCATGAGAGATGGAGAGAACAGTTGAATCCACGCGGGTGGAAATTAGAAATAGTAAGAGGGAAACGTCACGGATGGGCATAGTCTTCAGGCCGCCTCGGTAATACAGAGGGCCCGGTAAGAAATGAAGAAATTACTAATGCTTATGGAAATGGTACAGCCATTATCACGGGGGAGTTTAATCAGAGTCAAACCGAGACGGTCAATACAGCCTGGAGGAGGGGTTCGTTGAGTGTATCTGTGATAGATTTCTTGAGCAGTATGTAATGGAACTGATGAGGGAGCAAGCTCTCTTAGAGCTGGTCCTGTGGGATGAGACAGGATTAATTAATGATCTCATAGTCAGGGTGTCATTTCCATAAATGATTTGGATGCGAGCATAAGAGGTACACAGTTAGTAAGTTTGCAGATGACCCCAAAATTGAAGGTGAAGAGGGTTACCTCAGATTACAACAGGATCTGGACCAGATGGGCCAATGGGCTGAGAAGTGGCAGATGGAGTTTAATTCAGATAAATGCGAGGTGCTGCATTTTGGGAAAGCAAATCTTAGCAGGACTTATACAC
>NW_025196561.1:2820-4857 GCF_004010195.1 Chiloscyllium plagiosum
AGTCTTTTCCCTGAGGTCGGGGAGTCCAGCACTAGAGGGCATAGGTTTAGGGTGAGAGGGGAAAGATATAGAGGGGACCTAAGGGGTAACTTTTTCACCCAGAGGGTGGTACGTGTATGGAATGAGCTGCCAGAGGATGTGGTGGAGGCTGGTACAATGACAACATTTAAGAGGCATTTGGATGGGGACATGGATAGGAAGGGTTCGGAGGGACATGGGCCGGGTGCTGGCAGGTGGGACTAGATTGGGTTGGAATATCTGGGTCAGCATGGACGGGTTGGGCCGAAGGGTCTGTTCCCGTGCTGTACGTCTCTATTACTCTATGATCCTTTCGGAAGGAGCGATCTCAGTACGGGACAGGTGGAGGGTGAGAAGGTCAAATCCGATACCAGGAGATGACCGTGGGATGAGGGAGGACGTTAGCCGGGGTAGGCCGGGAGCTCTGACGATAGGGTGGGGCAATTGAGAAGCAGTGGAGGACGTCCGAAGCGAGTTTTCACAGGGCTCAGCAAAAGTACATCCCAGTGGGAAGGCAGGACAATTGGGGAAGGGAAAGTCAGCCTTGGGTAACGGAGAAATAGAGGGGAGATCAAACCGAAAGCTCACGCAGACAAAGATGCGGGGACTGGGAAATCTTCCAAGATCAACAGAAATCCACAACCAAAGCGATAGTGAAAGCTACGGTGTATTATGGGAATAAGCCAGCTCAGAATATAACAGCACAGCAATCATTTCTATAAATATATATAAAACGAGAAGAAGTGTCCATGTGACCGTTGGCCCTTAACAGGATGGGAAGGGGCAGTTCGTTATGGGATGTGAGGAAATGGCCGAGGCATTGACCAAGCATTTAGTATTAGTTTTCCCAGTGGAGGATCCTAATGAGAGGCCAGTAAGGGACAGAGAGAGAGAGAGAGAGAGAGAGAGACGAGGGTTGGTGAGGACCAGGAAATAATCACCATTACGGAAGCGTTCGTGTGGAGCGAGCTAATGGAGCGAAGGACAGACAAGTCTCCTGGTCCCAATGGAATGTATCCCAGGGTGCTGAAAGGGATGGTCGGAGAAATAGTGACTGGGCTCTGGGGCAGTTTCATCAGACTGGAAAACAGCGAGTGTGACTCCACCGTTTCAAAGAGGAGGTGGGGAATAAAAAGGTGGGGAATTGTCGGCCGGTGAGCTGATCCCCTGGAGCGGGGAAGTTGCTTGGATCGATCGTCAAGGGAGAGACAGCAGGGAATCTCTGCGGCTGAAGCACAGGTCCACAAAAGGTAGGTCATGTTTAACCACCCAACGGGAATTGTTTAACCGCCCAACGGGAATTGTTTAACCGCCCAACGGGAATTGTTAATAACAAGGAAGCTCTGTACTCCCTGTGCACCCACTGGCTGTGTGGCCAAATTCCAAACAAACATTGTCTCCGAGTTCACTGACCACACCAGCGTGGGATGTGTCAGAACCCCAGGAAGGAGATCGAGGGCTTGGTATCGTGGTGCCATGGGAAACCTCGCTCTCCCTCCCTCCCTCACTCTCTCTCTCAACGTCAACAAAACCAAAGAGTTGATCATTGCCTTCAGGAAGGAAGGGGGAGACCATGGAGCAGAGGTGGACGGCCCTGGCAACATCAAAACTCCGGCAATGACCTGTCCCGGATTTCCCACAGAGCTGCGATGGTCAGGGAGGCACGTCAACGCCCAGGAAACTCAGCCTGTCCATAAGGACCCTCACCAACGTCTACAGATACATGACCGATAGCGCACAGTTTCGGGTGGGTCACGGCCTGGTACAGGGAGGGTGAGAAACTGCAGATGGTGGCGTGTACAGCCCAGACCCTCACAGGAACCTACCTCCCACCCACCGATCCCACTAACGACACGACCCTCTCTCACTAGTATCCTCACATACCGATAAGGAAGGACACCACTTCGACTGGGACAACACATCCATCCTAGGACAAGCCAAAGAAAGCCACGCACAAGAATTCCTAGAAGCATGGTATTCCAACCGGAACTCTCCCAACAAACACATCAAGTTAGACCC
>NW_025196562.1:0-4857 GCF_004010195.1 Chiloscyllium plagiosum
GGGAATGGGTCCCAATGCACCGTGAGGGGAACGGGTCCGGGTGCAACATTAGTGGTAAGGGTCCTAGTGCAGCGTGAGGGGAATGGCTCCCAGTGCAGCGTGAGGTGAACGAGTCCTAGTGCAACATGAGGGGAACGGGTCCCAGTGAGCAAAAGTGGAATGGGTCCCAGTGCAGCATGACGACAACAGGTCCCAGTGCAGCATGAGGTGACCTGGTCCCAGTGCAGCATGAGGGGGATGGGTCCCAGTGCAGCGTGAGGTGAACGAGTGTGCCAGCGCAGCGTGAGGGGAACAGGTTCCAGTGCAGCATGTGGTGACCGGGTCCCAGTGCAGCATGAGATGAATGAGTCCAAGTGCAACATGGGGGGAATGGGTCCCAGTGCAGCAAGAGGGGAACGGGTCCCAATACAGCATGAGTGGAACGAGCGCCAGTGCAGCGTGAGGGCAACAGGCCCCAGTGCAGCATGAGGTGACCGGGTCCCAGTGCAGCATGAGGGGGATGGGTCCCAGTGCAGCGTGAGGTGAACGAGTGTGCCAGCGCAGTGTGAGGGGAACAGGTTCCAGTGCAGCATGTGGTGGCCGGGTCACAGTGCATCGTGAGGGGAATGACTCCCAGTGCAACTTGAGGGGAATGGGTCCCAGTGCAACATGAGGGGAACAGGTTCCAGTGCAACATGAGGGGAATGGGTCCCAATGCACCGTGAGGGGAACGTGTCCTAGTGCAGCGTGAGGTGAACGTGTCCCAGTGCAGCATGAGGGGGACAGGTCCCAGTGCAGCATGAGGTGACCGGGTCCCAGTGCAGCATGAGGGGGATGGGTCCCAGTGCAGCGTGAGGTGAACGAGTGTGCCAGCGCAGCGTGAGGGGAACAGGTTCCAGTGCAGCATGTGGTGACTGGGTCACAGTGTATCGTGAGGGGAATGACTCCCAGTGCAACTTGAGGGGAATGGGTCCCAGTGCAACATGAGGGGAACAGGTTCCAGTGCAACATGAGGGGAATGGGTCCCAATGCACCGTGAGGGGAACGTGTCCTAGTGCAGCGTGAGGTGAACGTGTCCCAGTGCAGCATGAGATGAACGAGTCCTAGTGCAACATGAGGTGACCAGTTCCCAGTGCAGCATGTGGTGACCGGGTCCCAGTGCAGCGTAAGAGGAATGTGTCCCAGTGCAGCATGAGGGCACGGGACCCAGTGCATCGTGAGGGGAATGACTCCCAGTGCAGCATGAGGTGGAACGGGTCCCAGTGCAATGAGGGGAATGGATCCCACTGCAACGTGAGGGGAACAGGTTCCAGTGCAGCATGTGGTGACCGGGTCCCAGTGCATCGTGAGGGGAATGACTCCCAGTGCAACTTGAGGCTGAATGGGTCCCAGTGCAACATGAGGGGAACAGGTCCCAGTGCAACATGAAGGGAACGTGTCCTAGCGCAGCGTGAGGTGAACGTGTCCCAGCGCAGCGTGAGGTGAACGTGTCCCAGTGCAGCATGAGATGAACGAGTCCTAGTGCAACATGAGGTGACCGGTTCCCAGTGCAGCATTTGGTGACCGGGTCCCAGTGCAGCGTGAGAGGAATGTGTCCCAGAGCAGCATGAGGGCACGGGACCCATTGCATCGTGAGGGGAATGACTCCCAGTGCAGCATGAGGGGAACGGGTCCCAGTGCAATGAGGGGAATGGGTCCCAGTGCAACGTGAGGGGAATGGGTCCCAGTGCAACATGAGTGGAATGGGTCCCAGTGCACCGTGAGGGGAACGAGTCCTAGTGCAGCGTGAAGTGAACGGGTCCAGGTGCAGCATGAGGGGAGCAGGGCCCAGTGCATCATGAGGGGAATGACTCCCAGTGCAACATAAGGGGAATGGGTCCCAGTGCAGCGTGAGGGGAATGAGTCCCAGTGCAGCATGAGGAGAACGGGTCCAGTGCAACATTAGGGGAATGGGTCCCAGTGCACCATGAGGGGAATGAGTCCTAGTGCAGCGTGAGGTGAACGGGTCGCAGTGCAGCATGAGGGGAACGGGGCCTAGTGGAACATGAGGGGAACGGGTCCCAGTGAGCAAAAGTGGAACGGGTCCCAGTGCAGCATGAGGGGAACGGGTCCCAGTGCAGCATGAGGGGAACGGGTCCCAGTGCAACATTAGGGGTACGGGTCCCAGGTGCAACATGAGGGGAACGGGTCCTAGTGCAACATGAGGGGAATGGGTCCCAGTGCAGTGTGAGGGGAATGTGTCCCAGTCCAGCATGAGGGGAATGGGTCCAGTGCAACATGAGGGGAATGGGTCCCAGTGCACCGTGAGGGGAACGGGTCCCAGTGCAGCATGTGGTGAACGTGTCCCAGTGCAGCATGAGATGAACGATTCCTAGTGCATCATGAGGTGACCAGGTCCCAGTGCAGCATGAGGGGAACGGGTCGCAGTGCAGCGTGAGACGAACGAGTCCTAGTGCAACATGAGGGGACGGGTCCCAGTGCAGCATGAGGGGGATGGGTCCCAGTGCAGCGTGAAGTGAATGAGTGCCAGCGCAGCGTGAGGGGAACAGGTCCCAGTGCAGCATGTGGTGACCGGGTCCGAGTGCAGCATGAGGGGAACGGGTCCCAGTGCATTGTAAGGGGAATGACTCCCAGTGCAACATGAGGTGAACGGGTCCCAGTGCCGCATGAGGGGAATGGCTCCCAGTGCAGCATGAGGGGAAGGGGTCCCAGTGCAACGTGAGATGAACGAGTCCTAGTGCAACATGAGGGGAACAGGTTCCAGTGCAACATGACAACAACAGGTCCAAATGCACTGTGAGGGGAACGGGTCCTAGTGCAGCGTGTGGTGAACGTGTCCCAGTGCAGCATGAGATGAACGATTCCTAGTGCAACATGAGGTGACCAGGTCCCAGTGCAGCATGAGGGGAACGGGTCCCAGTGCAGCATGAGGGGGATGGGTCCCAGTGCAGTGTGAGGTGAACGAGTGCCAGCGCAGCTTGAGGGGAACAGGTCCCAGTGCAGCATGTGGTGACCGGGTCACAGTGCAGCATGAGGGGAACGGGTCCCAGTGCAATGAGGGGAATGGGTCCCAGTGCAACGTGAGGGGAACGGGTCCCAGTGCAACATGTGGGGAATGGGTCCCAGTGCACCGTGAGGGGAACGAGTCCTATTGCAGCGTGAAGTGAACGGGTCCCAGTGCAGCATGAGGGGAACGGGTCCCAGTGCATTGTAAGGGGAATGACTCCTAGTGCAGCGTGAGGGGAACGGGTCCCAGTGCAATGAGGGGAATGGGTCCCAGTGCAACGTGAGGGGAACAGGTCCCAGTGCAGCATGTGGTGACCGGGTCCCAGTGCATCGTGAGGGGAATGACTCCCAGTGCAACTTGAGGGGAATGGGTCCCAGTGCAACATGAGGGGAACAGGTTCCAGTGCAACATGAGGGGAATGGGTCCCAATGCACCGTGAGGGGAACGTGTCCTAGCGCAGCGTGGGTGAACGTGTCCCAGTGCAGCATGAGATGAACGAGTCCTAGTGCAACATGAGGTGACCGGTTCCCAGTGCAGCATGTGGTGACCGGGTCCCAGTGCAGCGTGAGAGGAATGTGTCCCAGAGCAGCATGAGGGCATGGGACCCAGTGCATCGTGAGGGGAATGACTCCCAGTGCAGCATGAGGGGAACGGGTCCCAGTGCAATGAGGGGAATGGGTCCCAGTGCAATGTGCGGGGAACGGGTCCCAGTGCAACATGAGGGGAATGGGTCCCAGTGCAGCGTGAGGGGAATGAGTCCCAGTGCAGCATGAGGGGAATGTGTCCAGTGCAACATGAGGGGAATTTGTCCCAGTGCACCGTGAGGGGAATGAGTCCTAGTGCAGCGTGAGGTGAACGGGTCGCAGTGCAGCATGAGGGGAACGGGGCCTAGTGGAACATGAGGGGAACGGGTCCCAGTGAGCAAAAGTGGAACGGGTCGCAGTGCAGCATGAGGGGGATGGGTCACAGTGCAGTGTGAGGTGAACGAGTGCCAGCGCAGCGTGAGGGGAACAGGTCCCAGTGCAGCATGTGGTGACTGGGTCCCAGTGCAGCATGAGGGGAACGGGTCCCAGTGCATTGTGAAGGGAATGACTCCCAGTGCAGCATGAGAGGAACGGGTCCCAGTGCAATGAGGGGAATGGGTCCCAGTGCAACGTGAGGGGAACGGGTCCCAGTGCAGAATGAGGGGAACGGGTCCCAGTGCATTGTAAGGGGAATGACTCCTAGTGCAGCATGAGGGGAACTGGTCCCAGTGCAGCATGAGGGGGATGGGTCACAGTGCAGTGTGAGGTGAACGAGTGCCAGCGCAGCGTGAGGGGGGGAACGGGTCCCAGTGCAGCGTGAGGGGAATCGGTCCCAGTGCAGCCGGAGGGGAATGGGTCCCAGTGCAGCATGAGGGGAGCAGGGCCCAGTGCATCATGAGGGGAATGACTCCCAGTGCAACAATGAGGAGAATGGGTCCCAGTGCAACGTGAGGGGAAGGGTCCCAGTGCAACATGAGGGGAATGGGTCCCAGTGCAACGTGAGGGGAACGGGTCCCAGTGCAACATGAGGGGAATGGGTCCCAGTGCAGAATGAGGGGAACGGGTCCTCGTGCAACATGAAGGGAACGGGTCCCAGTGCAGCATGAGGGGAACAGGTCCCAGTGCAGAGCGAGATGGACGAGTCCTAAGACAACATGAGGAGAATGAGTCCAGGTGCAACATGAAGGGAACGGGTCCCAGTGCAACATGCGGGGAATGCGTCTCAGTGCAGCATGAGGGAAACGGGTCCCAGTGCAACATTAGGGGTACGGGTCCCAGTGCCGCATGAGGAGAACGGGTCCCCGTGCAGCATGCGGGGAACGGATCCCAGTGCAACATGTGGGGAAT
>NW_025196563.1:0-1375 GCF_004010195.1 Chiloscyllium plagiosum
TTCATAACTGCACCATGAAACAGGATGGCCAGCGGTGCTGTACACATCGCCACATACTCACGGCCACTGCGCAGTGAAATTTGAAAAGAAATTCACGCAGCAGTTATTTGCAAGTATACTTATTTTCACCACTAGAGTAGTGATGGGCGAGTAAATGCAAAACAAGGTTTGCTGATAAGGCTGCAATAAAGCCCCATCGATCTCCATCTGGAAAACTGTCGCCCTTAAAGCGGGAACAACAATATTTCTGCTCAGCTCTGAACGAGGCCACTTTCTGCAGAAACTGATGCTTCTACTCTCCAGAAAGGTATCAGGGCCCGCCGACTGCATTCTTGAAAATAGTGATTATCTGCGCTGGAAACATCCACCTATATTCTGAACAAGGAAGAATGTGTATCGAATAAAACCGTACACGGCAATTAATTGGACTTGCACTCCCTTTCACGACAACGGCAGGAATGGGCAGGGCCATACAGAGTAAGGTTTACTGACCTGGTCAGAAAGCAATTACCTCCACCTATGTTCACACACAAGCCGATCGGTCTTACTGCCCGGATATTTGAAGCACCGATCCTTCCCATGGGAGGTGAAGGTGATAACTGCTCCCCCGCAGAAACACAGTGGGGCCAGAGACCTGATCGAGCTGTCCCCCAGCGGTGATTGCGTTGTTCAGAACAGATTGGGTTTGCCGTGCGGACTGAAACTCAGCGCGATCACCCAGAGACACAGTGTAACAGCCGCCAGCAGATGTGGAGGGGTTTGGGGCGGATGAAGACCCAGTCTGGGAAAAAAACTGGGTCCTAAATTCAGGGGGAATGAGTGTTACAGGGAGAAGACTGGAGAATGGGATTGAGAACGGTATTAGCCATGATCGAATGGCAGAGCAGACTATGGGCTGAAAGCTCTAACCATCATCCTATACATTCCGGTCTCTGGTCATCTGGTATCTAAGGAAATAGAAACAGAGTTAATTGTTCATTTCCAAGTTCTTCGGTCATAAATGGGCAAAGTGAGAGATGGGACAGATCTGATACAAATTTAAAAGCTGGGAAAATGGTTGGAGAGGAAAACAAAATACAAGAGAAGCTGAGTATAAAGTTGGAAGTCAGAAGATAGTCAATAAAAAGGAAGACTGTACAAATCCAGAGGGATATGGACATGCAAAAAGAAATGTCACTAGTCCCGAAGTCTTAACACTTTTCCTTTCCAAAATGCGAGCAGACCTGCTGAGATTTTCAGCAATTTCATTTGTTGGTTCCGAAACAGAAGATGGGAGTGATCCTGGACCAATCAGCTCTCCCATGCTCTGGGGATGTGAGACTTACCCGTTCACCCAGATCACTTCTGTCCCACTGTGAAACCTCACAATCCTGCC
>NW_025196563.1:2154-3806 GCF_004010195.1 Chiloscyllium plagiosum
TCCCATCTGCTGACGAGACAGAGTCCTCACAGTCAGCACTTTCTCTATCCTTCCTGCCAACAACTTTCCCCACTTCTTATTTGCGAGACAGGAGTCTTGTTTATGAAACGTTCCAAGAACAGGAACAATCTTCTGAAGCCGTTCTCAATTTAAAGTGGAATTGTTGTCCCTCTCACACGGGAAGAGCCGTTCCTGGGGAAGGATTTTCCATGTGCTGTGTCCCAGGGCTGAGCAGGAAGCCGGTGATTGAAGCTGCAGTTGCCGCTTTCTGTTGGCAGCGGGGCCTTGGAGAGATTGGGGACACATCCAGCTGCGGACTCTGCTGAATTCTCGTGGTTGCAGTGTCGGTACATGGTTAGCACTGCTGCCTCGCAGCGCCAGAGACCCGGGTTCAATTCCCGCCTCAGGCGACTGACTGTGTGGAGTTTGCACGTTCTCCCCGTGTCTGCGTGGGTTTCCTCCGGGTGCTCCGGTTTCCTCCCACAGTCCAAAGATGTGCTGGTCAGGTGAATTGGCCATGCTAAATTGCCCGTTGTGTTAGGTAAGGGGTAAATGTAGGGATATGGGTGGGTTACGCTTCGGCGGGTCGGTGTGGACTTGTAGGGCCGAAGGGCCTGTTTCCACACTGTAAAGTAATCTAATCTAATCTAATCTAATCTACATGGTTGGTCTCAATGCTTGAACTGAAATCATTGAGGCTCGGTGCTAAGGGCAGGCTCGAACCACCATACTTGCAACCAAACGTGCTGACTATTTGAGACACAGAAACTGGCACCAAAGTTTCCACATATTCATCGTAAAGCAGTGCAGATGAGGGGGCTCCAACAGCAAAGGGTCCCACTGTTTTCAGAGTCAGTCTGGATTAGAGGCCTGACCGGCTGCAAACACAACAACGAAAACGTCCAGGGCCTGCTAAGTTCCTCTGCCTGCAGAAGAACAGCCGCGACCTTGGTAGCGGTGGGATTTGAACCCACAACTCGATAGAGACTGAAGCTTAAAATCCAGCGCCCTAGGCCACTCAGCCACGCTACCCTACAGGCAGAGAGAACTCAAAATTGTCATTACTAATGTTTCAGGATCGCTTCACTTCAGCACTAACAGATCGTGTATTCAGGAACGAACGTGGTGCAATTTAGAAAGTATTTGAAAGGGTTTGCAAGGTTTGCACTGTTTGGACAACAGCACGAAGCTGAATAGGCTTCGACAGTTTTCCCTGGGGCTTCAGGGCTGAGGAATGGCCTTACAGAATTTTAAAGAGTCATGAGGCAGACGGTGAGAGAAAAGAGTCAGGGAGTAATTTTTACATAAATTCATACAGTTTTTGATCTCAAGATTTCTACATGAATGCATGCAGTTTTTGAGAAAAGTACAAAAACTGCATGCAAGTGCAAATTCACCCACAAAATATGTGTGCATGTGGGTCTTTGTCTGTGTGTCTGGGTGTGTCTGTCTGGGGTGGGGGTTGTGAGTGTGAGAAAGTGTGTGTGTGCCTGTGTGTGTAGTGAGTGCAGAGTGTCTTAAGTCTGTGAGGGGGTGCATGTGTGAGTGTGGGAGTGTGTGTGTCTATAAAGCTGTGCGTGGGTGTCTGTGTGCGCGTCTGTGTGTACCTGTGTCCGTGTGTGTGTGTGTGTGTGTAGTGCAATGGTGATCAC
>NW_025196563.1:4280-4858 GCF_004010195.1 Chiloscyllium plagiosum
AAGCTAGAGGAGGGTGGGGGTGGGGAGAGAGTAGCATAGAGTACAATGGGTGAGTGGGGGAGGGGATGAAGGTGATAGGTCAGGGATGAGAGGGTGGAGTGGATAGGTGGAAAAAGAGATAGGCAGGTAGGACAAGTCCGGACAGCTCATGGGGACAGTGCTGAGCTGGAAGTGTGGAACTAGGGTGAGGTGGGGGAAGGGGAAATGAGGAAACTGTTTGAAGTCCACATTGATGCCCTGGGGTTGAAGTGTTCCGAGGCGGAAGATGAGGCGTTCTTCCTCCAGGCGTCTGATGGTGAGGGAGGTGCGGTGAAGGAGGCCCAGGACCTCCATGTCCTCGGCAGAGAGGGAGGGGGAGTTGAAATGTTGGGCCACAGGGCGGTTGGTTGATTGGTGCGGGTGTCCCGGAGATGTTCCATAAAGCGCTCTGCTGGGAGGCGCCCAGTCTCCCAAATGTAGAGGAGACCACATCGGGAGCAACGGATACAATAAATGATATTTGTGGATGTGCAAGTAAAACTTTGGTGGATTTGGAAGGTTCCTTTAGGGGCTTGGATAGAGGTGAGGGAGGAGGTGCG
>NW_025196564.1:0-4858 GCF_004010195.1 Chiloscyllium plagiosum
CTAAATCATTCTTCTGAATCATGAGTGCTATTTGCAGTGGCTTAGTGGTTAGCACTTCTGCCTCACAGCACCAGGGACCAGGTTTATTTCCACCCTGTGCGACTGTTTGTGTGGATTTTGCGTGTTCCCGCAGACTCTGTCTGGGTTTTGGGTAATCCGGTTTCCTCCCAGAGTCCAGGGAAGTACAGATAGAAAGGACGAGACGTTCTATACCGCCCATAGTGTCCAGCGATGTGCAGGATAGCTGGATTAGACAAGGGAAATGAGAGGTTACAACGATGGGATAAACGGTGAGTCAATTGTGATGCTGTACAGTGAGTCGGTGTGGAATCGTTCATACAAATGGCCTGCTTCGACAGTGTACAATTCTCTTGTTCAGAAATCGGCTTTTACTTAGTCTGAAAGGACTTTGCAATGTGTGTATTCAAAAAAATAGAATTCGGAAATCAAGGTTCTTGGAACACATTTAGTCCTCCCTTTGTATGGTTGGGAAACCGAATGGGAAGTGAAAGAGTTAAAAGAAAAACGAAACTCGCTCAATCTTTCACCATTTATATGATGGGAGCAGATATTGTAGATTTTGGAGACCTTAAATGTGTAAAAGTTCTGATGTGCGTAGGATATATAACCAAGGAAACAACGGAAAAAATTACAGGGACTCTGACTGAAACATTCAATTCCTCCTTAGCCATGGTGGGGTGGGGAGGGGGGAGGTGGGGGTGCCAGAGGACTGGAGGACAGTTGGTGTGTTTCCATTTTTCAAGAAGGGAGGTGGAGATCGAACAGGAATAACAGGCAACTGAATTTCACATCAGTGTTCAGGACATGATTGGAGAAAAAAAACCCAAAGGATAGAATTAATCTCCATTTCGTGCGGAATGTTTTCAGCATGGATAGTCAGGACGGTTTCGTCAGAGGGGGTCATGCCTCATAAATCTGGTGAAGTTTTTCGATGAGGAGGCCAGATCTGTAGATAAGGGTAGGGCAGTTGATGTAGTTCATAGGAATTGAGCAAAGCCTTTGACAAGTTCGGACATGGGGGACTGAGAATGTGTGTGCGTGTATGTTTTACAGAGTGGGTGTGGCTGGGGAATGGGGAGAGATAGATGAGATTGGGGATGAGAAATAGGATTTTCGATTATACTAGCATTGTCTGGGTCAATGTCAGGGTGGTATATATTCTTAGGTGACAGATAGAAATAGATAGATTGGTCAGATGGGCAGATGTGTGGTTGATGAAATGTAATCCTTCTGAAATGATCGATAAAGCACTTTTTTTTAAAAAAAACGCAGTCACCAGAAAAGGTTGTACTCAATGAGTAGTCCGACATGAGGAAGATCAGAAGATCCAAAAGGACTTGAGGTGCTGTTGACAGATCCCTGCAGGTGGAATGACAAGATACTTGGGTAGTTTAGAATGCGTATAGGACACTCATGATTTGGAGATGCCGGTGTTGGACTGGTATGTACAAAGTTAAAAATCACACAACACCAGGTTATAGTCCAACAGGTTTAATTGGAAGCACACTAGCTTTCGGAGCGACGCACCTTTACCTGATGAAGGATCGTCGCTCCAAAAGCTAGCGTGCTTCCAATTAAACCTGTTGGACTATAACCTGGTGTTGTGTGATTTTTAACTTTATAGGACACTCGCCTTTTTCAGTCGATGCATAGATTATAAGGAGAAAGTGATGACTGCAGATGCCGGAGATCAGAGTCAAACAGTGTAACGCTGGGAAAGCACAGCAGATCAGACGGTATCCGAGGACCTGGAAAGTCGACTTTTCGGGCATAATACCTTCATCAGAAATGTGAGAGGATTATAAAAGGAGAGGGCATGTTGAAGCTGTACAGAACTTTGTTTAATCCACAGTTGGAGTATTATGTGTGGTTCTGGACACTGCTCCATAGGAAGGGTGTGATTGCACTGGAGGAAGTGCAAAGGCGATTCACCAGAATGGTGCTCAGTTTGCAACAATTTAGCTGTGCAGAGGGAGGGTGGATAAGTTCGGAGTGACTCGAACAGGTGTATAAGTTATAAGGGGCATGGACAGTGTGAATCCAAAGCAGCTGTTTCTCTCAGTCCAAGTGTCAGGAACAGGGTTGCATAATTTTAAGCTAAAGGCAGGAGGTTTAGAGTGTACATGAGGGAAATTCGTTTCGTCCAGAGGATGGAATTTACCTGAAATGCACTGTCTGGGAGGGTGTTTGAGATGGGAAAACATACACACTTTTAAAATTACTTGGATGAGCGTTTGAAATGTTATAACATGCAAGTCTATAGGCCAAGTGGTGGAAAGTGGGATTAATGTCGATTTACATTCATTTTGGTGGAATGCACACGACGAGTCGAAGGGTCACTTATATTATGTATCATTCTGTCATTCTGGATTCTGAAGTCAATGGTCTAAATTCTTTTCTGTTTAGTTTTAGCATTTGCTTTGCGAACTCTATCACTTAGTACACGTTCCAGCTGTTCTGGTTTCTATCAGCTTCAGGTTCTGATTGAGAGGGCTCATTCACAGATAGAATTTCCCAAATGTGTTGTAAAATTGGATTAACAAGGAAAATAGGGATACAACAATATGCAGTAGAACAGCTCTTAAAAAGCTCCACCGCACGAACTATTGAATGACTGTAAAGCCTGATCAAAATGAATGCCGTCACTGAAAAGAATATCGAAAAATATTTTGGTCTTGATGGGACGAACTGTATATGATTTTATACAAGCATTGAAGTTTGAAGAAGATTTACAATCAATATTTGAGATCTAACAGGATCAGATTAATCTAGTCTTTGTGGTATTTCAATTACAGGCTTAAATCTCAATGACATTACAAATTTTAAATAAACCTTCTGTCATAAACTGTTTGTTAAAAATGTTGGATAAAAATTCAATGTTTCCCAGTGGGGAACCACATGATATAAAATAATATCTTTTGAACTGTGTCAGCGCCAGGTAATTCTCCAATTCAGACATACTGTCAGCAGCAGGACATCAGAGGCTATTTCACAAACAGCAAAATGTATGTTAAAAGGATAATTTTCGAAAAACTATACTATACCGTCTTTGCCATTTTTGGTATTCCTGGTAAGTCTTGAAACAATTCAGTTTTACCAATCTATGCATTATATCATTCTTATTTCCACTCTATGATTAATAGTTACTTCCTTTCCATTTAGCACG
This sequence comes from Chiloscyllium plagiosum, assembly GCF_004010195.1. Lineage (NCBI taxonomy): Eukaryota > Metazoa > Chordata > Chondrichthyes > Orectolobiformes > Hemiscylliidae > Chiloscyllium > Chiloscyllium plagiosum. Next base: position 3,188 of record NW_025196564.1, read on the forward strand.
GCAAATACCGATGGCAGGTGTCAATGCCCCACTTAGTGATTTTAAAGTGAATAGTTTATTGATTAGGAGGCTCCTCAGTAATGTGCAGCATTGCCTGTTTCTCTATACCGCGCAGAATGGGTTGGCACTGAGGCCACACTGTTGGATTTTGAATGAGCACTGGCCCTGGCTGGTCGAGAGAGTGTTGAGGAAGACCGTTCTCTCTCCGTGGTCGTTCAAACCCTACTATTAGTCAGATGGTTTTTGTAACGACCGACATCATAGTAACTTCTGAGTAAGGTGTTTCGAATTCCTTGATGCAAAGCTATTTTGTTGGTGGATCTCTCTCAGGTATCTTGTTCCAAATGGGAGAGCAGATATCGGGTGGGCAATGTTTGGTTTGAGTATGTCATTACGGAGTGACAAGTGAGTGTCAGCACAGATTTCTTTGAACATCTTGTGTGTTTTCGTCAATCAGTGGGTGTGTGGGGCCACGATATATGTGAGGACAGATTGCTGGGAGGGGTATTGAGCACAGGGTTCCAAATACGATGTGTCTTTCTGAATTGTTTGTTTCCACAAAAGACACGTGAGTAGTGTTATTTATCAAAAGATGCACAGTACTGTAGGGCGGAGTCGAATATTAAAAATAATGAGATCTTGAATTTTGTGGCAGCAGCAATCCAACAGTGGTGAAACAGGTTTTTCAACAAGATATTTCCCACTTTCCCTTTGTTGTGTTATATTTCGATGTTCCCCAAATGAATGGCATATAAGGGCATTTGACTGGGATTGTTACTCCGTATTTGGATCTGAATTTACGTTTATATTTATTATTATTTTTATTATCGTCGCTGTTATTTTTCGGTTCTGACATTTTAGAGATGAACATCCTGGATATAATTTAGACCAATTCACTATGAAACCGTCGTGTTATACATTGGACTGCAGGTCTCCGTCAATTTTGATAAATTCCTGTTATTGTACCCCATCCAGATGACTCAGAACTTTGGAGATTGTGTGGTACAACAGATTGTCCCAGATGGAAGAGAAGTCGGTTTGGGGTGACTGAAGTACAATTTAAGATATTTCATTTTATTTTACTGCTCCAAGGTTCCAATAAGGCTCACGAATATCTGGCAAAACGGAGTAGACATTAGCCCTGCTGCGTGTGTTGATGTTCAGAATTGAGGTGATTCGTGCGTTAGACAATGGATCAGAGTCACCAATTGATTTCTAATCCATCAGCAGCGCACTGCGAAACTAATATGTACCGTTTGTCGACCCTACTTTGAATGACGCTCTTTGCCACATGGTGTGGGGCATCAATGCGATTTTCATTTGGCATATCTGTCCAAGCAGTGATTTTGATTAACACCACACAGACAAATTTATATAGAGGTATAAATGCCAACAGTTGTAATTGCTTTGCTATATCGATGCTATATCGATGCAGTTCAAGATCTTGTTGGCCGATTTGAGCCAATCTACTTCTTAATAACGTCATATGTTCCTTGTTCTCTGAATGATTGGAAAGCAGAGGTGAGTGGGAATGACTACTCACCTGTGTTTACTTTGTGGGAACTTGTTTATGACTAAACCTGTGCTAGGTGAGGATGACCATTCTGGGTATTGACCCCACGCAGGGCAGTTCAGCACGTTCAGCTCCTTCTGCTTCGATGAAATGTTTCA
>NW_025196565.1:0-4858 GCF_004010195.1 Chiloscyllium plagiosum
GATAAATGTGAGATGCTGTATTTTGGGAAAGCATGGTGGCACAGTGGTTAGCACTGCTGCCTCACATCACCAGAGACCCAGGTTCATTGCCCACCTCAGGCGACTGACTGTGTGGAGTTTGCACATTCTCCCCGTGTCTGCATGGGTTTCCTCCGGGTGCTCCGGTTTCCTCCCACAGTCCAAAGATGTGCAGGTCAGGTGAATTGGCCATGCTAAATTGCCCGTAGTGTTAGGTAAGGGGTAAATGTAGCGTTGGGTTGCGCTTCGGCGGGGCGGTGTGGACTTGTTGGGCCGAAGGACCTGTTTCCACACTGTAAGTAATCTAATCTAATAACAGGAATCCCACACTTAATGGTAATGTCCGAGGGAGTGTTGCTGAACAAAGAGACTTTGGAGTGCAGGTTCATAGAATTTTGATATTTGAAATTTAACTTAAAAGTGGAGTCGCAGGTAGATAGGACAGTGAAGAAGGCATTAAGTATGCTTTCCTTTATTGGTCAGAGTATTGAGTATATGAGTTGGGAGGTGATGTTGCGACTGTACAAGACATTGGTTAGGCCACTGTTGGAATATTGCGTGCATATCTGCTCTCCTTCCTGTCGCAAATAAGTTACGAAACTTGAAAGGGTTCCAAAAAAAAAGAGGGTTTTGCCAAGGTTGGAGGATTTGCGATATTGGGAGAGACTTAACAGGTTGAGGCTGTTTTCCCTGGCGCTTCGGAGGCTGAGGCGTGACTTGTTAGAGGATTTTAAATTTATGAGGGTCAAAGATATGGTAAATAGAAAAAGTCTTTTTCCCTGGGGTCTGCGATTCCAAAATGAGAGGGCATAGTTTTAGGGTGAAAGGGGAAAGATATACATGAGACCGACTGGGCAACGTTTTCACACAGAGAGTGATAAGTGCATGGAATGTGCTGCCAGAGGAAGTGGTGGAGGCTGGTACAATTGCAATATTTTAGAAGCATTTGGATAGATATACAAATAGACAGGGTTTGGAGGGATATGGTCGGGCTGATGGCAGGTGGAACTACATTGGGTTGGGATATCTGGTCAGCATGAACAAGTAGGACCAAAAGATCTTATCCCATGTCGTGCATCTCTCTGACTCTATTTGACGTTGACATTATGCTCGAGTTTATCTTGATTTATGGAGGAAAAGCAGGGAACTGATGTTGAAATTTACAGAATCAACGATGATCCCATTCAATGACTGAACAGACAAGAGGCTGAATGGAAGCTTCATCATGACAGATATGTTTTTATTATGAAGCGCGCTGAAACACAAAGTGGGGAGGATTGGACTGAAGCAGTGGTGGTGATTTTCTTTCCTGGTTAAATTTTTGAATATGACTGCTATTTCTCCTGTCCATGTTAACATCACAACTCTGAAGCATGAAAGCGTGAAGAACACGTGGGACAAGTGGCGCAAAGTCTAACGTGCCTGACTCCAGATAAGAACATTGTCGGTTTCACTCCTCTCTAGCTCGAGGTTAACGCAGGTATTCATTTCACTCACAACCTAATCTTCCTCATTGTTCTGAAGCTGAGATGACGTTTGAGCTCCTGATATGCAGACACGAGAATCTCTTTCAGTACACGTCCCGGAGAACATCACAGTCAATGTCGCAGCGTCATGTCAAGTGAGGAAGACCAGATAGTCCCACAAACTGTGAATCGGCACTTTTCAATTTCACAGAACCAACGACCCAATCGCTGCAGTTCCTCGTAATGGCAAGGAAACAAAATAAATATCTCAGTCTCATGTTGGCTCATGGAGTGCCGAGGCACCTTCTCCTTCTTTAAGAGGCTGGAACATTGACTTTGATGTTCGTGGAGACATTGATTGATTAGAAGCATTGAAAGGAATCCTATCACAGATGCCCATGCTGTTGATGCTGAACAAAACAGTCCTTACTGGGAATTGATCCCGGGCCGCAGTGGTAAAAGTGCCAATTCAGAACCACGACACGACCAGGGACAAGTACAGCCGTCAGACGCACGTCGAGTGACAGCCCTCAAATGTGTTGGACGCGTTCTTGGCAGAAATAACGGCTTGACAATCCTCATTCCATTTTCCATCCCTTTGCCTTCTATGCCTTAGCATCACAAATACAGATTGAATACCTCTGAAGGTTGTGTTGATTTCATCACAATGAGTTGCAGATTTATCCACCACCACTGGTGGATAAAGTTTTTACTGCTTATCTATTGAAAACGTTCTGCCTCTTACATTTAGTCGACACCACTTGGCGTTTGTCCGAGTGGAACCATTTCTTTCATCCGAACATGCTTTTATCTCTCATTGTTTTGCACATTTCAATCATGTTTCCTCACAATCTCCTCTTCTCCATTGAAATTAGAACAGAGAAACTGATCGTTTCCAAAAAAAAAAAAACCCTCTGCTGAATACTGCATTGTGTCCTTTTCCTGAGCTTGATGTTCCAGTGATATCCGGAACATGCCAGTAAAAATTACTACATGAGCACTGATTTCACAAGAGCAGTATGTAAATTGATCGACTGGTTTTAAGGACCAGTGGGATTGGGTCACGTTCGCCTAACAACATTGACTGCAGCTGCACAGAATGAACAATGTCAATGCAAGTACTTGATTGCCAAATGTTTCAGTGAAATTGGAGGATGAACCGAATGTCGGGTTACTGATCGTGTGATGGGGAGAAATCTCCGAGAATGGGTGGGTTTGAATCCTGATACATAGACAGCAGAGATGTGAAAGGGCGAGGGTTTGAAGGAGCAAAATCATCACCTCGACGAATATTTTCACGTCAAAAAAGATTGATTCGCTCCTGCTTTTGTTAAGCATGACTTACTCTGCATAAAACGGTAACAAGTGACAATACTGGAAGTCAAATTGCAGATGATCTTTCTGCTGCCACAACGCAAAGCGCTAACCACTGCACGATACCGGCATCACAGGGAATAGCATGATGCAAAAAGCAGTAAAGTTAGTGGCAGAGGATATGTTAGGAAAAGGACTACGCGAACAGTAGGAATACTTGACAAACAGAGACTGAGACATGCAAACTTATTGTGGGCTGAATGGTTAACTTCGCTATCTCTCGAGCTGATGGATATTTCATCACTTAGTTTGTTTAAGGCGAAGATTGATATAGTTCTCCAGAAAATGAAAGCGTCAGGGAATAGCGCAGGGAATTGCTGGAACGTATTTCTGCAAAAGAAATGTAGTTTACCATCGGCAAACAGAGGAATACTTGACAAACAGAGACTGAGACATGCAAACTTATTGTGGGCTGAATGGTTAACGTCGCTATCTCTCGAGCCGATGGATATTTCATCACTTAGTTTGTTTAAAGCGAAGATTGATATAGTTCTCCAGAAAATGAAAGCGTCAGGGAATAGCGCAGGGAATTGCTGGAACGTATTTCTGCAAAAGAAATGTAGTTTACCATCGGTTACTTTATCAACTTCGTCATACAAGCAAGTGACCACTGCTGTGGAATATCATATATTGCCAGGTTTCAGGCTGGAATACGATAAACTGTGTGGTGCAGCAGCGAAGATCAAACTGGAAATGCGGATGGGGATGAGCCAGCAGATATGGGTTCAGTGATGAAATCATTGATTGTGAATTATTTCACTGAAAGTATAGAGTGAATTGAAATGCCGGGGACTGGGAGTTCCAACATCGCGTGGAGCAGCTTCTATTGACGTGGTATACGTCGCATCAGGCTGGGAGCTCCAAGCTCAACTGCAGCAGCTTCCATTGACACGAAGCAGGGCGCATTGGGACATTAAGCTGGAAGTTCCAACTTTACCTGGAGCAGCTTCTATTGATATCTGCACTGAGAGAAACGGAGGTAACGTTTTCGCTCTCTGAGCTTTCTCTTGACACGAAGCAGGGAGCACCGGGACATCAAGCCGGTAGTTCCAACTTTACCTGGAGCAGCTTCTATTGTCATCTGCACTGAAAGAAACGGAGGTAACGTTTTCGCTCTCTGAGCTTTCTCTCTGAGCATTCACTGTGGCACCTGCTCTGGCAGGAAGGGGTTTTTTTTTGCTCATTTCATTTTATTGGAATTCTTGTAAACTCGCACAGGTCGTTAAAGTACTTACAAACTTCGAAAATTAGCTTGAATACGATGTTGTGATTAGGCATTAGTTTATCAAAAGTGATGGAGCAAAATCAGTAAAGTGAATTTGAAATTCATCAGATGAGCGGAGATCCCATTGAGAGGCTGAGTAGACACAAAGTGAATGGAAGTTTCATGAGGATGAATGTCTTTTCGTTACAAAACTTCCCGCTGCACAAAGAGTGGATCTTTGGAATGAAGCAGTAACGGTGGTGATCTTTCCTGGTTATTCAACTTGTGAACATGAGTACGATTGGTCATGTCCGTGTTTAGATCACAACTCTGCATAATACCAACCTCAAGCACTTGTGAGCACAGCGTCACAATGGATAATGCGCTTGGTTACGGTCCAGAGATTGTAGTTCAGGTTTCGACTTGGTTCAAGAGCAAAACTGGCAGGTTTCAAATTCACATACAAGCTAATCTCCCGCACAATGTAGCACATACATCGGGCCAGTGGTACATGGATAACGTGCCTAACTACAGATATGCTGTGTGGAGTTTCGATTCCAACCTGGCTTGCGGGCAGCGCTGACTTTATTGCACTTATAACTGATTGTTCTGAAGCCGAAATGAGGTTTGCACCTTGAACTGCATGGACAAGAGTCCCTTCACTAAATGCCCCTGCGAACGTCAGAGTCAATATCCCAGAGTCATCACTGGAGGGGAAGCTCAATTCTTCACTCACGTTGCCCTTTACACCTGCCAACTTTCCGAGATTCACTGTGGCACCTGCGATTGTGAAGGA
>NW_025196566.1:0-4860 GCF_004010195.1 Chiloscyllium plagiosum
AGAAATTGCCTCATCAGCTGCACTCTCACACTGTGTTCTGCAGTCAGAGTTTCCAAAGACCAGAAATGGAAAATGAGGGATTTGGACAGAGACTGTGAAAGAAGGTGGCAATGACACAGACATAGAGAGACAAATGGTAACTCACGTTGTGGAAGACACTGAAAGGGTCAATTGTCCAGTTGACATGGCTGTTAAGTGACAGAAAGGAAAATAAAAAGGCAACCATTTAAGCACAGCTTGTCACCGGCTTATGGAAAAGGAAGCAGAATTACCGCCAGAAAAAAACCTTTTAAATTTGTAAAAGTGACGGTTGTCAGCTAATGAGAAGTTTTGATAAATATGCCGATCCCACACATAATACTGAATATTTCTCAGCATTACAATGTTGAAATATCTAACGAACCTGCTTCTGTCGATCTGAAACATTAACTCTGCATTTCTCCATTGAGACTGCCAGGCGCTGAGTTTCTCTGGCTTTCCATGTTTTTGTTTCAGATTTCCATCATCCGCAGCTCTTTGTCTTATGTTAACCTGAATCATGTTTTTGACAAAACAAGACCACTTTTCAGCCACATCCATCATTTCCTGCTTTCGGAATGCTGTCACTATAATAAACGAGCACAGGAAAACTCCCATTCCCTGACGAGAAATCGAACTCGAGCCGTAGCGGTGGGAGCACTGAATCCGAAAAAGTAGAGAACCATTGAAAACAACAGACGATGTCGTCCCTTTATCAATTACACTGCTTTTGCAAGGTCTGTGAAGGTTTGTAGCTCAGGTTAAGGTTTCGGGTGTCGGTTTGCTCGCTGAGCTGTCGGTGTGATATCCAGACGTTTCATTACCTGGCAAGGTAACATCATCAGTGGCGAACTCCAAGTGAAGCGAAGCTGTTGTCTCCTGATTTCTATTTATATGTTTGTCCTGAATGGGGTTCCTGGGGTTTGTGGTGATGTCATTTCCTCTTCGTTTTCCGAGAGGTTGATAGATGGTACCGAGATCTATGTGTTTGTTGATGGCGTTGTGGTTGGAGTGCCAGGCCTTTAGGAATTCTCTGGCATATCTTTGCTTAGCCTGTCCCAGGATAGATGTGTTGTCCCAGTCGAAATGGAGTTTTTTTTTCATCCGTGTGTAGGGCTACGAGGAAGAGGGGGTCCTCTCTTTTTGCGGCTAGCTGGTGTTCGTGTATCCTGGTGGCTAATCTTCTTCCTGTTTGTCCTACGTAGTGTTTGTGGCAGTCCTTGCATGAAATTTTGTACGTGACGTTGGCTTTGTCCATGGGTTGTACTGGGTATTTTAAGTTTGTTAGTTTTTGTTTGAGAGTGTTGGTGAGTTTGTGTGCTGCTAGGATTCCGAGGGGTCTTAGTAGTCTGGCTGTCATTTCTGAAACATCTTTGATGTATGGTAAGGTGGTTAGGGTTTCTGGCTGTGTTTGGTCTGCTTGTCGTGGTTTGTTCTTGAGGAATCTGCGGACTGTACTTTTTGAGTATCCGTTCTTCTTGAATACGTTGTAGAGGTGGTTCTCCTCTGTTTTTCGAAGTTCGTCTGTGCTGCAGTGTATGGTGGTTCGTTGGAATAGTGTTCTGATAAGTTTCGTTTGTGTCTGTTGGGATGGTTGCTGGTGTAATTAAGTATTTGGTCAGTGTTTGTCGGTTTTCTGTATACGCAGGTTTGTAGTTGTCCTTTCTTTCGACTGTGACGTCCAGGAATGCGAGTTTGCTGTCGGTTTCTTCCTCCTGGCACTCCAACCACAACGCCATAAACAAATACATAGATCTAGATACCATCTATCAACCCTTCAGTAAACGAGCAGGTAATGACATCACCACAAACCCCAGGAAGCCCATTCAGGACAACTGCATAAATAGAAAGCAGGAGACAACAGTTTCGCTTCACTTAGAGGTCCCACTGATGATGTTACCTAGCCAGGAAATGAAACGTCTGGATATCAAACCTACAGCTCAGAGAGCAAACCTACACTGCTTTTGCCTTTTCAGTTCTGATCAGTTACGCTGCAGACCAATTTCTCCCTGTCCTACATTTTTTTACAACGTGAAAATAGTCCATTCGGCCCTCTGTGCTGTTTTGTTCATAGAAATCCATCTTTTCTCGTCCCCGTTTCTATTTGGCCCATAATTTTGCGTGTTCTAATGTCTCCAGGGCAAGTGCAAATGGGATTATCCCTGTCATCTTAAATGACTCAACAAATGGAACGAAGTTTGACATGGTCTCATTGTGTTGAAATACCCTTGATGAATCGATCCGCATTTTCACCAACAAAGGGAGTCACAAAGGCACAATCCCAACAGGGGCAGAGGTTTGAGAAGAGTTGTAGCACCGGTTGAGTTTCGGGAAGTAGACAAACTTACTTCCAGAGGGGAAGAGGTCTTCAGGTTCTACCAGTTCCTTGTGTTTCACGTCTGTGAGTTTCTGGGAAACAGGCAGCTTTAGGTGGAACACCAGACACTTCTCCAGACAATGTTAACCGTTGAAGTGAGCTTTGATAAAACATCGACAGTGCGCTTAAATAGTCTCACATGGTACTCATCTGTAACTTGCAATTTCCAAAAACCCACAAACCCAATCTCTGTGTCTCCGGCAATATGACAGGACAGCAGCCGGCAAAAAATCCTCAAACTAAACAACTGGCACATGACACACTTCCATGTCGCGTCGCTTTCTGGTTTTGTCCCCGTCTCACGTCCATCTCCCTCTGAGGGCCAGGCTCCGAGGGGAAATAACTGTTTCACACAAACACAGGCAGTATGTGAAGCCAATCTTTCATTGGGAAGGAAGGACCAGGGGTATATAACACGTTGGTTATTGAGAAGCGAAAGAATTGCACACAGCTGGTCTATTATCAGGATTTTATCTTCCTGATTCTCCAAGCGACTAATTCAAGGAATGTGCACCGTGCCTGGTACTGTATACCCAGTCTGAACATACCAATGGATATCCTGTCTGACAGAAAGATCCACTCCTTCATGGCTCAGGTATACTTTGCAGACGTTGTCCTTTCACTTCAGTATGGGAGCTCACCGCAGCGGGTCACAGAGGTCTCCAGCACAGAGAATGTCTTTTGGCCTATTTGCGCCCTGTTCTCGACTCATTTACCAACACTTGGCCCATTGGTCTTATGAAGATATCGGTGCACATTTCAGAGACTTAATAGTAGTAGAACTGCCGGACACAGCATCAAGTGTTCTCAAAACGGCAACAACGTAACACTGGGTTGATGAACTCAATTAGATCATTGCCTGGAAATGAAAAAAACACATTTGCATTAAGCCAAACAGTTTAAATAAAAATCCTGAAAAAAATAATTAATTCCAAACAAGTTTGACTTGATTTTATTGACAATGTTAAAGCCAATGAAACAATCAGATGCTCTTGGGGATAAGACCGGGATAATTGAACAGTTCAGAAGAGAACTGCCAAGACCCAGCATTTAGCAGACTGCTCAGAAAGTATCTCTCTTAAAAGTGCCTTTTGGATCAGTAATTGGTGACTTGAAAATTCCAAACAAAGGGAAAATAAGACACTGGAAGATCCGAAGACCAGAACCTACAGCTGCCGGGTTTTAAGATGAGAAGTGTTGTTTTGTCAATCTAAGTGGGGAGTGTATCGGGCTAGTATTATCGAAGGGAAGATAAACCATAGTTTATAGAAAGAAATTGTCAATAGTGTTTAGTTAAATCTTCTCTGTTATATTTTCAGAAATAACATTGTTAATTTTTACTTTAAATAGCCCTCAGCCACTCGAAATTTTAGATTCCTACACGGGATAATTACTTTCTGTGTTGCTGGTTTAAAATTTCACAGGAGTTTTTACCTTGTGTCCTAACAATCTTGGGGCTCGTCCGGGATTTGAACTGGTTTGGACAAATTTGAATAGATTTGGGGGCACGAAAATTCCCAGCAGATTGAAGCACTTCCAGGTTAGAATACTAGATCTTTAAATAAAATGCAAGTGAGACAATGTGATTATTTTTGGAGGTTTGTGGTTGATTAAATTAAAAGAGAGAGAAATGTCTTAAAATTGCAAAAGACGTTCTGGGATTTGAACATGATTCTCAAATTTGCCAAGAAAGTTTAGAATGAAAGAAAAAGGCCATACTTTTAGTATCAACAAGTAAATTCGATTTGGAATTAACCAAGGACAAAATAAAACGATTAAAGGGTTGACTCAAACACTTAGCAGTGACGGAAAAACAGCTAAGTGCAGTCGAAGGAGAAAAAATTAATTACTATCAAGGAAAAAGGAGTGAGAAGATAAACAAAGCGAGAGAGAGGAAAGCGAGAGGGAGAGAGAAAGGGAGGAGCGGGGAGAAGAATGAGAAAAAGTGAGAGAAGAGGAGGAGAGTGACAGAGAAAGAGAGAGAAGAACGATAGAGAGTGAGGAAAAGAGAGAGAAGTTCCTTGGATGAGCAAAGGGAGATAAGAAAGGAAGATAGAAGACAGAGAAGGAGAGAGAAAATTTGTACTTGAGACGTTGCGACTTTGTCAGCAAAGTCAAGTTAACAGGATGGAAATTAAAAGAGAAATTAGTGATATATGTAAATGTGTCACAACTCCGCAACATTTTGATGAGGATGATGTTGAAGTCTTCTTCATTTCAAACAAAAACATGGCTAGGCAGATGGATTGGTCAGAGGATTTATGAGTGATGCGAGTTCAGACTAAACTCGAAGGCAGAGCGAGAAAGGGATTTGCTATGATGTCACCTGAGGTGTCAAAAGATTATGAATGAGTAAAACAGGCTACTTTCAGGGTTTCTGAACTGGGACCAGAAGTATATCGAGAGCGTTTCAGAAACACAGGTCAGACTTATGTAGAGTTAAAAAGAAATAAACATAATACTTT
>NW_025196567.1:0-4860 GCF_004010195.1 Chiloscyllium plagiosum
GAAACTATGACTGTATTCTAACAGCTGAAAGGCTTATCAGACACTCAAGTTTACAATGTATAATTTCAGTTACATCACACTGCAAATTTTTGCTATAAATTCTGTGTTACAATCGATCCCTCCACAATCACCTGATGAAGGAGCGGCGCTCCGAAAGCTAGTGTGCTTCCAATTCAACCTGTTGGACTATAACCTGGTGTTGTGTGATTTTTAACTTTGTACACCACAGTCCAACACCGGCATCTCCAAATCAGGAAACAAAGGAGGCGATCACATTGAAAGATGAGGCATACAAAGTGGTCAAAAACAGCATGAAACTGGAAGATTGAGAAAACGTTAAAGGTCAAAAGAAAGCCACAAAAAGAGCGAAAAAGAACCGTAAGTAAGAACAGGAGAGAAAAGATGTATCACAGAATTTAAAGACAGATAGCACAAGTTTCTATGAAAACTTTAAATGAAAAAGACTGGCTAAGGTAAATGTTGGTCCTTCGGAGGATGAGAAGGGGTGTTTAGTTGTGGGATGTGATGAAATGGCTGAGGCACTGAACAGGTATTTTGCATCGGTCTTCACAGTGGTGGGCACTAATAACATACCAGTTAATTGACGAAGAGATGGAATCGGTGAGGACTTGGAAACAAACATCATTACGGAACGTTAGTGTTGGGCAAGCTCATTGAGCTAAGGATAGACAAGTCTCCTGGTCCTGGTGTAATGCATCCCAGGGTGCTAAAAGAGACAGCGGGGGATAGACCAGGTGCACTATCAGTAATTTTCCTAAGTTGCTGGACTCTGGGGCAGTTCCAGCAGATTGGAATACAGTGGCGCTGATGTTTAAAAAGGAAGATAGACAAAAGATGGGGAAGTATCGATCAGTTAGCCTAACATCTGTAGTGGGGAAAGTGCTTGAGTCTCTTATCAAGGAAAAAAGAACAAGGCATTGCTGGATCCCCAAGTGAATACCTTCCCACACATGGAACAGCTGAATGACGTCTCCTCCATGTGAACAGGGTGATGTCAAATAAAGAGCATTGAATTTAAGAGCTTTACAGATCTTTAAGATTTTTTTCCAACACAGTCAGGGGAAAGGTCTCTTGTCAGTGTAAAGTCACTGGTGTGACATGAATCTGGATGACAAAATAAATCTCTTCCATACATAGAACAGGTGAATGGTCTCTCCCGGAACGTCTGTGTCGATGAGTCTCCAGCTAGTCTGGAAATCTACAGTTCTTCTCACAATCCAAGCATTTCTATGGTGAATCCTTTCCCAGAAACACACTATATGTGTATGGCTTCTCTGTCTGTGAAGCTTTTTTAGATTGTTAACTGGATAATGTTAAATAATTTCTGCAGTAGTTTCACTGAAACACTCACACTCTTATATGTGTGTCTGTTTGTGTGTCTGTCTGTCTGTCTGTGTTGGTGCTTTAACACACACAATGTTGTTTGAAACCTTTGCTCACTGACCTACCAGATAAACATCTTCCCTTTGTATCCAAATGAAGTTAGTGACTCTGTTGGATCTTTATATCATGTTTGATTTGTCTCACTGATCTTCAGTTCTTTCAAACTATTTCTCTGTGAAATGATTTTCAAATATTGCGGGTCCATACAGTGTAAAATCTCAGATCAAACAAATCCAATTTCAGAAAGACATCTTTTCTCTATTCCACACCCCCTCACAAACAAATTATCCAATCATCTTGAAAGATGCAAAAAGCACCATCAAATGTAAAAAGGAACCTGAGACATTGTGTATCCTGAGGTACAAACCTATTGCAGAATGTACCTCGCCAACTGGTGGATAGCACAGCCCCCTACACAGAACGATATTACACAAGAGATGATACCCTTTGCTGCTACTGGACATCAATGGTGATGAAAGGCAATGGTTAAGGTTGTTGACTATCAAACGTGCTGTTTTATCGCAGATATTGACAAGCTTAGATTACTTTCAGTATGGAAACAGGCTCTTTGGCCATACAAGTCCACATCGACCCGCTGAAGCACAACCCACTCAGACCCATCCCCCTACACCTAACACTACAGACAATTTAGCATGGCCAAATCACCTAACCTGCACATTTTTGGACCAAGGGAGGAAACCAAAGCACCCAGAATAAACCCACGCAGACACGGGGAGAATGTGCAAACTCCACATAGAGAGGTCACCTGAGGCGGGAATTGAGCCTGGATCTCTGGCACTGTGAGGCAGCAGTGCGAACCATTGTGCCACCATGCCACCCGTATCAGCGAGGTAAGGCAGACAATGGGTTAGCAGGAAAGTGGAGTTGAGCCCTGGAGTAGATCAGCCATGTTCATATTGAATGACAGTGAATGCTTGAGGGGCCGAGTAGCCGACTCCTGTTTCTATTTCTTACGCTATTATGTTGGGCTTTTGGAAAGTAACTTGTTATATTCCTGGAAGTCGTGTTGTACACTGTTGCATTCAGGGAGAGCAGAGGATTTGTTTGAGTTAACTCTGGGTGCGGTTTGGAGGCTGTATTCACAGTGAAACTGGGTCTATAACATGACACACATCTGGAGCAGAATTTACAGAAAGTGGAAAACTGGAGGGAGGGATTAGGGGTGTCAGTCATTTCCAGATCCAACCTGGATTTTCCAAGTACATTTCCGAAACTACATCCAAACATCCGAGTGGCCTCGATGTGCCCCTGTGTAGCAGGTCCAAAGGGCAGAATGGAACATCAGAACACAGGGCTGAGGGACACGAGAAGGCCCTTTGGCTCTTTGACACTACTCCACCAGGAAGTAAGGTCGTGGCTCATCTCATTGTGGTCCCAACTACACTTTTCTCCCCATGCACCTTTATCCCTGATTTACCTGTCTATGAAAAATCAGGCGAAGCCAGCCTCGATATAATATAAAGTTCTGGCCATCCGAAACGTCTGGGAAAGAGAATTCCCACTTGAATGGATTCCCATTTTGTGAATTTCTGCTCATCCCTTTTCTGACTGAGGTTGGAGGGTGTCACTATTTCCTTTTCTTGTCCCACTCCTCCACTGCTCACAACAAACATGAAATGTAACCAGGTTGGTGATATGGCCGATGAGAAAAGTCTCAGACTGGGTCGGATTCAGTGCTAGGAACAAGTCAGGCAAACTTCTTTCGTCAGACTCAAGTAACTAATATAACTAATGGAGGAACATTGTGGAGCTGTGGTTAGCACTGCTGCCTCACATCACCAAGGAGCTGGGTTCAATTCCAACCTCGAGCGAACCTCTATGTGGAGTTTGAACATTCTCCACGTGTCTGTGTGGCTTTCTTCCCAATGCCCCAATTTCCTACCACTGACCCAAGATGTGCAGCTTAGAGTGGATTGGCCATGTTAGATTGTCCATAGTTCCCCGGGATGCGTCGGTTAGGTGGGTTAGTCATACGAAATATAGGTCTATATGGCCGGCAGGTCTGGGTGTAATGCTTCTTGGTGGGCTGGTTTGGATGCAATGGGCAGACTCCTGCTTTCACATTGTAAAGATTCTATGACAATGACAGCAGTTTGGATTATGCAAACACCATGTGGGCATCTACCTGATCCGCTCTCCTCAAGGTCTTTTATGTTTCAACAAGATCGCCTCTCATTCAAAGAGTACCCTGTTAAGACCTTCATAATATGAGGCCTTCATCCCTGGAATATGTGAAGCGAAGCATGTCTGACCAGCTTCCAATGTCATTATATCCTTACTCAGGTGAGGAGACAGAAAATAATCTCAGATGATATTTTATGTTTGTAAATCTCTTCCCCGCAGAGTATTGGAGACAGAGATATTGCATGTTTTTTTTCAGGCGCAGACGGAAGGTTATTAAAGAACAACGAGCGAAGGATTATTCGGCAGGAACGTGCAGTGTGGGTGAAATTCTGACAGTGTTACCAAATAACACTGATTCAACACATCCAGGAATACAATGTAAAACAAAATGATAACATAGATAAAAATTTAAAATGCAACAGTGATAGAATACAGTTCCAAAGGTCCATGGGGCTGCTCTATCTTAGAGATAGTTACTCGTGGTGGGTTACTCTGAGGGTCACCACGCCTCGGTTGATGGGGTGACGTTGAGAGTGTGTCTTCTTCATGGTAACTTCTGTCAGTGTGGGGAATTGAGCCTGCGCTGTTGGCCTCCCTCTGCATCACAAAGTAGCCGTCCAGCCAACTGAGTGGGAGACAGTGTAACTGTTACAGACAGAAACAGTCACAGACAAAGGGCAAGAGAAACTTTCATAACAAGGAAAAAGGTACAATTCAGAAAACGGTCAGGATAACGGCTGAGAATAAAAACATTCTCTGCCGGAAATCAAATTTTATAACTAGACAATTGTTTAGAAGCTTTCTTTGGCTGACTACAATAAAGTGAGACAAATGAGTTAGCCAGAATTATTAATTGTAATTTGATATCGTTAACCATAAATATGCGTATACTTCAGACTGATCTGTGGAAAATGTGCTTATCATTACCTTGAAGTATAAACCTATGGACTATATTGTTTGGAGAGTGCATTCGCATTAGAAATGTCCTTGAACAGGCGCTTAAAGATAACCGGGGTAAAAGAGCCTGAGTGTTGTCTGGTCACTGACAGGAATCCAGGGGGAAAATTCCTCCAACATGGAGATGAGAAAACCATCAGATCAGCTGTGATCTTATTGAATGCTAGAAAACATTTTAAGTGCTGAATGGCCTCATGATGGATTTGAAATGTATGTGATTTCAAAAACGTACATCTCTACTCCTCCCCTTATGCGTTCCATACTAGGGCACTGACATTTTCCGGAAAATTGGAATTATTTGGAACATTATCTGGAACATTCTATGATCAGCGTTCTTCAGAATATTCTATCGCC
>NW_025196568.1:0-4860 GCF_004010195.1 Chiloscyllium plagiosum
CAAACCTTCCATACCTGGCAACATCCTGGTAAATCTCTTCTGAACCCTCTCCAGATTAATCATGTCCTTCCTATAACTGGGTGACCAGAATTGGACACAGTATTCCATCAATGTCCTATACAACATCAACATGACTTCCGAACTCCTTTACTCAAAAGGACTGAGCAATGAAAGTAAGCATGCCAAACTGCTTTTAACCACCCTGTCTATATGTGACTCAAACTTCAAAGAATTATGTACTTGCACCCTTAGGTCCCTCTATTCTACAACACTACCCAAAGCCTCACCAATTAATTGCATAAGCTGTACCCTTATTTGTTGTACCAAAATGCAATACCTCGCATTTACCCAGATTGAACTCCATCTGTCATTTTTCAGCCCATTAACCCATTTGATCAAGATCCTTTTGAAATCTTCAAAAACCTTCTTCACTGTCTACTATGCCGCCAATTTTGTTGTCCACAAACTTACTAACAATGCCTTCTATATGCTCACCCAAATCATTTACACAAATGACAAACAAAAGGGGACCCAGAATAGATCCCTGTGGGACACTGCTGGTGACTGTCCTCCAGTCTGAAAAACAACCCTCCATCATTACTCTCTGTCTCCTGCTGTTCAGCCAATTATATATCCAATTGGCAAGCTCACCCTGAATCCCATGTGACCTAACTTTACTAATTAGCCTACCATGCGGAACCTTGTCAAAGGCTTTACTAAAATTCAAATAAAACAACGTCTTCTTGCCTGGCCCTGTCCTGTTGTGTCATGTCATGGGCTGCTTTCAGCACAGTCACCCAATCTGTCCTACTCTTAGTCCTCATCATCCGGCTTCTCTTCTGTCCTGACTTGCTCTCAATAATCCCCTTGTTTATCTGCTTACCCCTCTTGTATCTCTCTTTAGTACACTCGCTCTCGCTCTGGCCTCTATCTCCACCTGTTCCCCCAAACACCTCTTCAACATAAATGCCACATTTTCCTAGCTGCTATCCATTCTGATGAAGAGACACCTGACTGGTAATGTTAACTCTGCTTTCTGTCCACAGATGCTGCCAGACCTGCTGAGTTTGTTTGGCAATTTCTGTTTTTCTCTCAATATTAAAAGGTGTATAAAAACAAACCCCTCGCATGTCAAAATTCCATTGGCTCATGATTTTAAAATAAACCATTGCTGTTTGTTTTACTATTAATCACTGATTACCCTATTGTGTAAAAGTAAGATTAACTTGCTCCTCTTGTGTGGTAATCTTTCATTTTTGGGATTTGACAGAGTGAACATCATCAGTGTAGGTGAGGGGATAATGACATTTACCAACTCGACTGAAGTCACAGCACATACACATTTTACTGTGTATATATAGTAGTTAGTCTATAAGAATGTATGTCTATAAGCAATGATCTCATTTTGAGATTCAAATAGCACCTGTGAATTACGAAGGTTGCGATCCTTCAACCTCTGGATTGAGATCGCAAAACCTCTTTCCCTTGTCACAGATGTGCCACAAAGTATTGACGGTGTTGCATTTGTACTAGCTTTTCTTTAAATACAGGAGGTGACAATCCAGAATGTTCTTTTAACAAACCTTCAAGGTGCTTATCATGTTTTGGTTGCATACCCAAGAAGGAAATCCTGCTCTGTGGAAAAAACAGGAATGCTGGAGAAACTCAGTAGATCTGGCAGCATTTGTGCAGAGAAAGCAGAGCTAACATTTTGAGTTCAGTGACCTTTCTTCAGGACTCTGTTCTGAACTTTCTGGGTCTGCTGAGCTTTTCCAGCAATGTCTATTTTTGTGTGTTTTGGATCTCCAGCATCTGCAGGTCTTTATTTTATTGGAAGGGAATCCTGCTGCTGCTTTGTAACTAACAATATAAATCCTTTACTAAAGTTGATCGCTGTACGGGTCTGCGTTGAACAGTGTAAATTTACTACTCAAATTCATTGAACATAGAATAGCAGCAGAGGAGTGATATTAGCACAAAATCAAAGTAAATTTGTCTCTTCAATAACATCAACAATAAAATTCCTACGTGAGGAATTCAAATGACCATCCTTTTATGATGGTCCCAGGACATCCTACATTACTTGTCTGGCATTTTTCACATTTCATCGGTGTTTCCACATTTGCCTTCAGTTCTTTAAGGTGTTTGCAATTTGGTTAATTTTTCTTTCTAGTAAGGTGAGTCTTTTCTCTCTTGATTTGCAACTTTTTCCAGCCTTTCTTTGTAACTCAAACCTTCCATACCTGGCAACATCCTGGTAAACCTTAAAGTTCTTTAAGGTGTTTGCAATTTGGTTAATTTTTCTTTCTAGTAAGGTGAGTCTTTTCTCTCTTGATTTGCAACTTTCAAGGACTAGATTTAAAAGGTTTTGTTTTCTGTCAGCTGTATCTAATACAAAACATTAGATTAGATTCCCTACAGTGTGAAAACAGGCCCTTTGGCCCAACAAGTCCACACCGACCCTCCTAAGAGTAATCCACCTAGACCCATTTCTCTCTGAGTAGTGCACCAAACACTATGGGCAATTTAGCATGGCCAATTCAGACCTGCACATTTAGGATTGTGGGAGGAAACCAGAGCACCCGGACATGGTGAGAATGTGCAAACTCCACACAGACAGTCGCCGGAAGCTGGAATCAAACCTGGGTCCCTGGTGCTGTGGCAACAATGCTAGCCACCGTGCCACCATGCCGCCCCCAATATGATCTTTGCCAATAGAAACCAAAAAAAATTCAAGATTTTTCTTTTGGAGTTGTGCCTTTACTTTAACACTCTGAGCTTGTGTCCAGTTGAGATCCATGCATGCAAGTAGGTGTCACTATGTGTTGGGAAATTTCACATACTGTTGCTTGTGAGGAACTTGAATCACATTGGAAGTTCATTGAGGGGGAGATAGTGAACAAAGCCTTGTATTGTTAATTATATACCTTATGATGGACATCTGTTGGCTACAAAACACAAATACTTTGTTTTTTTTGCACTGGCCTAATAATACCCTGTTGAAGCACATTTCAGAGGTGGGAGTAGGCAGCATAAATTCTACAGTACCAATCATGAAATGTTTGTCAGAGACAGTGAACATCTGTTGTGCGCATTTGCAGTGTTGCTGTAGCTTGTCATTTAATACTTTAAATCAGGTCAATTTTTAATTGGCATGCTGTTTTTCAAATCACTGCATCAGTGTACAGCTGTTTGGGAACAAATTTAAATAAGCGTTAGCATTTGCTGAGATTTTCTGTTCATTTACTTTATTTTGCCAGAAAGTTTTACCTCTTGTGTCGTAATCCAATGTGCCACAATCCAATTCCACTTGCTAGGAATTTGAATGAAAAACTGCATTGCTTATCTGAGATAAAGTCAATAAGACGATTTATGTTCAAGTAAACAAGACCTTGAACTGCCTTCTCTATACTCTTAATGGTGACAGGGACATAGAGTCCTCCATTTATACTTGCAACCAATTTGGTTTTGAGTCGGTCTATTACGTTCTTGTCAACTGTGTAAAGATTTTACCTAAAATCCATAAAGTAAAGTGATTTGTGATGTGGAATTACTAATTAATAATATTGTAGTTCCAATTTTTTAGTATCAAAACAAACTGCATCAGCAGTTCAGTCAACATCTCTCATCCATTTTTATGGAATATTTTCTCTATTGTGTGTTAATTATTAGTTATTAATTCTGCATAGGTGATTCCATGGCAGCACAATTAGTTCATTCAATCTGTCTTTATGCATGAATAGGTGAAGTTGTTTAAACACACAGGATGGGTTTTCTATTATAATTTGATTTTTCCCAGTAACTCATGACTTGAATGCAAATGTCTGTACCAAGTTTTGATATAAAATTAAAAGCACATCTAAGTTTAAAAAAAAAATCCATAGAATCTTGCAGTAAAGGAGGAGGCCATTTGTCGTGATGTATCCATACTGGTTCTTTGAAAGCACTAACCATTGGTCCTACATAATTGCCCCATTCCCCCCTATCTCTGCAAGTTTATCTTTTCGAGTAAAAAAGCTACTTCATTTTCTCTATAATATTCTGCACTATAAAAAGTCCTATTATACCTATTTGCAGAGAGATAAAAAGAATTCTGGTTGATTACTTTTCATCAGCAGCGAGATGAAACGGGTTTTAAATAAACATGAAAGTGGGCAGGCAGAATGAGACAATGAAAGGTAGCAAACATTAAATGACAAAATGGGTGACATTGCAAGGCCACAGGTGGTGATGATGAGATAAAGAGAGAATCAAAAGATGGGTCTAGATTGGAATTGGATTTGAGTAAATTGGAATTGCAAAATCCTCTGAAATTACACAATGATGAGTCTGGAAGGGTTGCAAGTATAACATTGAAAGGTGAAGTACCGTTCCACAAGCTTGCATTGAATTTCATGAGAACGGTGTTAGGTGGTCAAAATGGGAGATATCAAATATTTGATGTGTTTGGCCAAGTGGTCAATGACGTTAAGTGTGATCACCCTGTATTCTAGAGAGACCACATAATCAACAGTGAAGGCAGTTTAGTCAATCAAAAGTACAAGAGAATTTCTGTTTCACCTGGAGTTTGGAGCCTTGGATTTCAAAAAGGGAGGAGGCAAGAGGACAGGCATTGCATCCCATGCACATGCATGGGAAGATGCCAGGGAGTTTGGGGTAAAGTGTGGGGCATGATTAAGGAGTTCATTGGTTCCATCAAAATGTTGAAAGGGGAGATGGAAGGAAGTAGCATTTGTTGATGGTATGGAACTGGAGTTGCTGGAAATATGGAGGGTCATCTCTTGAATATGGCAGCTGGTGAGGGCATGAGAAATTCTGTTGTTGTGATTCTGTTCGCCGAGCTGGAAGTTTTTGTTGCAA
>NW_025196569.1:0-4860 GCF_004010195.1 Chiloscyllium plagiosum
CACACAGTAACAGGGTGCAGTCTTCACACACAGCTACTGTGCAGTTTTCAATGCACAGTAACTGTGCATTCTTCAAAACACAGCAACAGTGCTGCCTTCACACACAGCAACACTGCAGCCTACAAACAGTGTATCAGTGCAGTCTTCACACACAGCAACAGTGCAGCCCTCACACACAGCAACACTGCAGGCTTCACACAAAGCAACAGTGCAGTCTTCACTGACCGCAACCGTGCAATCTTCACACACAGCAACACTGCAGTCTTCACACACAGCAACAGTGCAGTCTTCACTGACCACAACCATGCAATCTTCACACACAGCAACACTGCAGTCTGCACACACAGCAAGAGTGCAGCCTTCGCACACAGCAACACTGCAGTCTTCACACACAGTAACAATGCAGCCTTCATACACAGCAACCATTCAATGTTCACACACCACAACAGTGAAGTCTTCACACATAGCAACTGTGCAGTCCTCACACACAGCAACTGTGCAGTCCTCACACACTGAAACAATGCAGTCTTCACACACAGTAACAATGCAGCCTTCATACACAGCAACCATTCAATCTTCACACACCACAACAGTGCAGTCTTCACACATAGTAACTGTGCAGTCTTCACACACTGAAACAGTGCAGTCTTCACACACAGTGACAGTGCAGTCTTCACACACAGCAACAGTGCAGTCTTCACTCACAGCAATACTGCAGTCCTCACACACAGCAACACTGCAGTCTTCACTCACAGCAACACTGCAGTCTTCACACACAGCAATAGTTCAGTCTTCACACACGGCAACAGTGCAGTCTTCACTCACAGCAATACTGCAGTCCTCACACACAGCAACACTGCAGTCTTCACTCACAGCAACACTGCAGTCTTCACACACAGCAACAGTGCAGTCTTCACACACAGCAATACTGCAGTCTTCACACACAGCAACAGTGCAGTCTCCACACATAACAACAGTGCAGTATTCACACACTGTAACACTGCAGTCTTCAAACACAGCAACAGTGCAGTCTTCACACATAGTAACACTGCAGTCTTCAAACACAGCAACAGTGCAGTCTTCACACATAGTAACAGTGCCGTCTTCACACACGGCAACAGTACAGAGTTCACACACAGCAACTGGGCAGTCTTCACACACAGCACCTGTGCAGTCTTCACACACAGAAACAGTGCAGTCTTCACACACAGCAACAGTACAGAGTTCACACACAGCAACAGTGCAGTCTTCACACACAGCACCTGTGCAGTCTTCACACACAGAAACAGTGCAGTCTTTACACACAGCAACAGTGCAGTCTTCACACACAGCAACAGTGCAGTCTTCACACACAGCAACAGTGCAGTCTTCACACACAGCAATAGTGCAGTCTGCACACACAGCAACAGTGCAGTCTGCACACACAGCTACAGTGCAGTCTTCACACACAGCAACTGTGCATTCTTCACACACAGCAACTGTGCATTCTTCACACACTGTAACACTGCAGTCTTCACACCCAGCAACACTGCAGTCTTCACACACAGAAACAGTGCAGTGCTCACATACGGCAACACTGCAGTCTTCACACACAGCAAGAGTGCAGCCTTCAAACACAGCAACACTGCAGTCTTCACACACAACAACAGTGCAGTGGTCACATACGGCAACACTGCAGTCTTCACACACAGCAACAGTGCAGTCTTCACACACAGCAACTGTGCAGTCTTCATACACAGAAACAGTGCAGTAATCACATACAGCAACAGTGCAGTATTCACACACAGCAACAGTGCATTCTTCACTACTCAGCAACTGTGCCGCCATCACACACAGCAACAGTATAGCCTTCACACACAGCAACAGTGCAGTCTTCACACACAGAAACACTGCAGTCTTCACACACAGCAACACTGCAGTCTTCACACACAGCAACACTGCAGTCTTCACAGACAGCAACTGTGCAGTCTTCACACACTGAAACAGTGCAGTCTTCACACACTGAAACAGTGCAGTCTTTACACACAGCAACACTGCAGTTTCACTCACAGGAACAGGGTAGTCTTTACACACTGTAACACTGCAGTCTTCACACACATAAACAGTGCAGTCTTCACACACAGCAACACTGCAGTCTTCACACACAGCAACACTGCAGTTTCACTCACAGGAACAGTGTAGTCTTTACACACTGTAACACTGCAGTCTTTACACACAGAAACAGTGCAGTCTTCACACATAGCAACAGTGAAGTCTTCTCACAGAGCAACAGTGCAGTCTTCACACACAGCAACTGTGCAGTCTTCACACACAGCAACTGTGCAGTCCTCACACACAGAAACAGTGCAGTCCTCACACGCAGCAACAGTGCAGCCTTCACACACAGCAACAGTGCAGTATTCACACACTGTAACACTGCAGTCTGGACACACAGCAAATGTGCAGTCCTCACACACAACAACAGTGCAGTCTTCACACACAGCAACACTGCTGTCCTCACACACAGAAACTGTGCAGTCCTCACTCACAGCAACAGTGCAGTCTTCACATACAGTAACAGTGCAGTCTTCACACACAGAAACAGTGCAGTCTTCACATACAGTAACAGTGCAGTCTTCACACACAGCAACTGTGCCGTCATCACATACAGTAACAGTGCAGTCTTCACACACAGAAACAGTGCAGTCTTCACATACAGTAACAGTGCAGCCTTCACACACAGCAACAGTGCAGTCATCACACACAGCAACAGTGCAGTCTTCACACAAAGTAACAATGCAGTCTTCACACACAGCAACACTGAAGTCTTCACACACAGCAACAGTGCAGTCTTCACACATAGCAACAGTGCATTCTTCACTACTCAGCAACTGTGCAGCCATCACACACACCAACAGTATAGCCTTCACACACAGCAACAGTGCAGCCTTCACACACAGCAACAGTGCAGTCACCACACACAGCAACTGTGCAGTTTTCACACAAAGTAACAGTGCAGTCTTCACACACAGCAACTGTGCAGTCTTCACACACAGCAACTGTGCAGTCTTCATACACAGAAACAGTGCAGTAATCACACACAGAAACAGTGCAGTATTCACACACAGCAACAGTGCAGTCTTCACACACAGCAACAATGCAGTCTTCACACACAGCAACTGTGCAGCCATCACACACAGCAACAGGATAGCCTTCACAAACAGAAACAGTGCAGTCTTCGCACACACCGACACTGCAGTCTTCACACACAGCAGCAGTGATTTTCTCACACGCAGTAACACTGCAGTCTTCACACACAACAACAGTGCAGTCTTCACACACACCAACAGTGCAGTCTTCACACACACCAACAGTGCAGTCTTCACACACAGCAACTGTGCAGTCTTCACACACAGCAACACTGCAGTCTTCAATCATAGCAACAGTGCAGTCTTCACACACAGCAACACTGCAGTCTTCACACACAGCAGCAGTGATTTTCTCACACGCAGTAACACTGCAGTCTTCACACACAACAACAGTGCAGTCTTCACACACACCAACAGTGCAGTCTTCACACACAGCAACTGTGCAGTCTTCACACACAGCAACTGTGCAGTCTTCATACACAGAAACAGTGCAGTAATCACACACAGAAACAGTGCAGTATTCACACACAGCAACAGTGCAGTTTTCACACAAAGTAACAGTGCAGTCTTCACACACAGCAAAAGTGCAGTCTTTACACATAGCAACACTGCAGTCTTGTCACACAGCAAGTGGGCAGTCCTCACAGACAGCAACAGTGCAGTCTTCACACACCGCTACTGTGCAGTTTTCAGTACTCAGCAACTGTGCAGTCTTCAAAAACAGCAACAGTGCAGTCTTCACACATAGCAACAGTATAGCCTTCACACACAGAAACTGTGCAGTCTTCAAAAACAGCAACAGTGCAGTCTTCACACACAGCAACAGTGCAGTCTTCACACACAGCAACCGTGAAGTCTTCACACACATCGACACTGCAATCTTCACACACAGCAGCAATGCTGTTCTCACACATAGCAACAGTGCAGTCTTCACACACAGCAACACTGCAGCCTTCACACACAGCAACAGAGCAGTCTTCACACACATCAGCAGTGCTGTTCTCACACACAGCAACAGTTCTGTCTTCACAAACAGCAACACTGCAGTCTTCACACACAGCAACACTGCCGTCTTCACACATAGCAACACTGCAGTCTTCACACACAACAACACAGCAGTCTTCACATACAGCAGTCTTCACTCACAGCAACAGTTCAGTCATCATACACAGCAACACCGCAGTCTTCACATACAGCCACACTGCAGTCTTCACACACAGTAATAATGCAGTCTTCACACACAGCAACATAGCAGTCTTCACACACAGCAACACTGCAGTCTTCACACACAGCAAGACTGCAGCCTTCATACACAGCAACCATTCAATCTTCACACACCACAACCGTGCAGTCTTCACACATAGCAACTGTGCAGTCTTCACACACTGAAACAGTGCAGTCTTCACACATAGCAACAGTGCAGTCTTCACTCACAGCAATACTGCAGTCCTCACACACAGCAACACTGCAGTCTTCACACACAGCAACAGTGCAGTCTCCACACGTAACAACAGTGGAGTATTCACACACTGTAACACTGCAGTCTTCAAACACAGCAACACTGCAGTCTTCACACACAGTAACACTGCAGTCTTCACACACAGCAACACTGCAGTCTTCAATACATAGTAACAGTGCAGTCTTCACACACGGCAACAGTACAGAGTTCACACACAGCAACTGTGCAGTCATCACACACAGCAACAGTGCAGTCTTCACACACTGTAACACT
>NW_025196570.1:0-4860 GCF_004010195.1 Chiloscyllium plagiosum
CAACACAGATTCTACACCATTTGACCTTAACTTCATTTCTTATTATTGATTTAATTTCATTTCTTACTAATACGACAAACCCATCCCTCTGTCCAACTGCCTATCTTTTTGATAGGATGCATATCCTTGAATATTCAGCTCCCGATCCTGATCCTCTTGCAGTGACGTCTCCATGATGGCGACTTGCCAATTTGTGTATGATTCACAAGCTTATTTACCTTATTCCTTATACTGCATGTATTCCGATACAACAGTTCAGCCCTGTATTAACCATCCCTTTTCTCATTGTCATTTGTTTGTCCTGTGTGTTTGTAGTTTGATTGGTAACACTTTCCATACTCTCTGCGTCCGTGCTGGTGATTTGAGTAACTTAGAGTCATAGAGTCTTAGAGATGTACAGCATGGAAACAGACTCTTCGGTCCAACCCGTCCATGCCGACCAGATATCTCAACCCAATCTAGTCCCACCTACTAGCACCCGGCCCATATCCCTCCAAATTCTTCCTATTCATATACCCATCCAATTGACTCTTAAATGTTGCAATTGTACCAGCCTCCACCACATCCTCTGGCAGCTCAATCCATACACGTTCCAACATCTGCATGAAAAAGTTGCCCCATAAGTCTCTTTTATATCTTTCCCCTCTCACCCTAAAACTATGCCGTCTAGTTCTGCACTCCAGACCCCAGGGAAAATACTTTGTCTATTTGTTGTATCCGTGCCCCTCATGATGTTTTAAACCTCTATAAGTTCACCCTTTAGCCTTCGACGCTCCAGGGAAAACAGCTCCAGCTTGTTCAACCTCTCCCTATTGCTCAAATACTCCAACCCTGGCAACATCCTTGTAAATCTTTTCTGAACCCTTCCAAGTTTCACACCATCTTTCCGATAGGAAGGCGACCAGAATTGCACGCAGTATTCCAACAGTGGCCTAATCAATGTCCTGTACAGCCGCAACATGACCTCCCAACTCATGTACTCAATATTGTGACCAATAAAGGAAAGCATACCAAACGCCTTCTTCTTGAGTTCTGCAGGCGTAC
This sequence comes from Chiloscyllium plagiosum, assembly GCF_004010195.1. Classification (NCBI taxonomy): domain Eukaryota; kingdom Metazoa; phylum Chordata; class Chondrichthyes; order Orectolobiformes; family Hemiscylliidae; genus Chiloscyllium; species Chiloscyllium plagiosum. The sequence continues at coordinate 1,045 of NW_025196570.1, forward strand.
CCCCTCCTTTAATTCGTGTTTTCTAATTTTCCCTATAACTGACACCATCCCACCCCCATTTAGCTTAACGTCCAATCTACAGCCTATAGTTATGCGATTTGCTTGGACTCTGGTCCCAACACGGTTCAGATGAAGACCGTTCAATTGGAACAGTGCTCTCCTTACCCATTGCAGGTGTCAATATCCCATGATATAAACCCACTTCTCCCACACCAAACTTTGAGCCATGCATTTTCCTGCTGACTCTGTGCTAATTAGCTCATGGCACAGGCCGTCATCCAGAGATTATTTCCTTTTTGGTTCTGTTTTCTAATTTAGCTCCGAGCTCGTCGTATCCCTTAGCAGAACCTCTGCATAGTTTTATCTCTGTCATTGGTACCTACACAGACCACGACGAATGGATCTTTACCCTTCCACTCCAAGTTCCCCTGCAGCCCAAATGAGGTATCCCTTACCCAAACACCAATAGGTAACGCAGTTTTCAAGACTCTCAATCCCAGTCACAGAGAACAGTGTCTATACCGCTAATTATACTATCCCCAATTACAAAAACATTTCGCTTCTCTTGCCCTACTTGAAAGCTTCCATCAACTCGGTGCTGTGGCCCATCAGCTCATCCTCCCTGTCATCCCCATTCCCATCCACACAGGGAACAAATCGCTTGAACCTGTTAGACGTGGGCAGGGACTGAAGCTTCTGTAACTCTACCTCCTGCCTCACTCATAGCCAATCACTCCGACTACTAACCACTGGCTAAATTTGAGTCAGTTGATCGAAGGAGTGTAACTGTCTCCTGAATCACAGCATCCAGGGAACTCTCCCCCTCCCTGATGCCTCGCAATGTTTGGAGCTTAAACTCCGGCTCATCGACTCTGAGCCAGAGTTCTTCTTGCATGCGACATTTACTCCAGACATGATCACTGGGAACCACAGTGGGGTCCACCATTCCCACATCATGGTGAGACAACACATCACCCAACTCTCCATCCTTATTTTATTTAACTACATTTGAATTGTTTCTTTAAAATTTTTATTTGTTTTTGTACATCTGCTTATGCAAGTTGTAACACATAAATTAACATGATTCAATTTAAGACAGATTCAAATTTAAAACATTCCCTATTAGCAAATCAGATCACATCCTCTCTTTGTCAAACCTGCTCAATATCTTCTGAAAGAGTTCTGACAGACTTGTCAGTGGGACCACTCCTTGATGAAGCCATGCTGACTCAGCCCTATTTTACCATGCACCTCCAAGAACTCTGCAATCTCATTGCTAGCAATGCACTGTAAATCCCTAATAACGACCGATGCCAGGCTAAACTGCCCTACGATTTACTGTATTTTGCCTTTCTTCCTTGTTACACAGAGATTGTACATTGTCCATTTTCCAGTTCTCTGGGACTCTGATAGTTATTCCTGAACAGTCACGACCAATGGTTTCACAATCTCCTCCACTACTTACTTCAGAACTTTAGTTGTTATCTTTCCTGTCTGTGTGATTTATCCATTTTCAAGCACTGCAGCTTCCCCAGTACCTTCTCCTCAGCGCCGATCACTACACCCATCCCTCACCCTTGACTCGCTTGAAGTTCTGGAATGTTCCTAGTGTCTACCATTGCGAGGATTGATGGAAAGTACCTATTCAGGTCATTCTCCAATTCTTTATTCTCAAATTCTCTGCAGCCAGCCTCAATTTCTGGTTGTCCAATGTTCACTCTCCCCTTTTATATATCTTAACAAAACTCCTGCAATCTCCTTTTCTAAAGAGAGCTAGCTTTCATGTTTCGTGTTCACAACTTTATTGCTTCTTATATTGTCCTCTGCTGCTGTATAAAAGCTTCTCAATCTTAGACAGGCTGAGTGAGAGCATTACAGTTAACTGACGGTCGAAAATATACTAATGTAACTATACTAATCCTATTGTCCATCATTGGGTAGCATGGTGACACAACACTGCTGCCTCACAGGGTCAGGGACTCAGGTTCAATTCCAATCTCTGGGCACTGTCTTTGTGGAGTTTTTACAATCTCTCCATGTCTGCATTGGGCGAATTTCCTCTTTTCTCTCTCCACAGTATGTTTCTTTGTTTGTTTCAGGTTTCTGCCATCTACAGTATATTTGCTTGTGTTTAATGGAGAATTACTGCAAATATGACGGGTTTATTGTAAAAGTGGCTCTGGTGCTCGGGCTCCCCGAGTGCTTGGGAATCTTGCCCAGCTACTTATGTGAGTGTATGTCCCTGATTATCTACTCTGTGTCTCTCAATTCCTGAGTCCATCCGTCACTGCATGCAGCCTTTCATCAAGCCACCTCAGGATTCTCCACACCCTATCGCCTGGCACTGGATGCTCCCTACGCAGGGAGCGGACAAATGCACTGGGCACTTTCTGACCTGCTAGGGATGCAGGTTAAAGACCCTGACATTAAAAGGAACAGAATAGCTATAATCCAATTGAACAACAAAGCAGAGTAAACAGGCTGAATTGCACCCATCTGTTCTGACATTTTATGGTCTTTTGGACTAACTTCTGTTTGTCCTCGTCCATCTACAAATAGCTGCTCCATATGTATACCTTGTCACACAGGTTTGGCGGAGGTGATAGATATCAGATCCGGTGGGGGGAAAGGTGGGGGCGGGAAGCCAGTGCAGTCCTTCCACAAACACAGTGACTGAAGAACAGTTGGAGACTAATCCCAGTACAGCTAAGACTAACAACAAACTGGCGGATGGCAGTGAACACAATGGGACTGGCAGTCTGAAGTGTGCTGATTTTAATGTGAGCAGTATGACAGGCAAGACAGATGAGCTTGGAGCTTGGAGTTTGAATGAGCATATATAACTATGATATAAATATTACAGAGATTTGGTTGAGAGAGGGATCAGAAAACAATCAATCTTGGAGCTTGGAGTTTGAATGCGCATATATAACTAAGATACAACTATTACAGAGATTTGGTTGAGGGATCAGAAAACAATCAATCCAATAGGTCCAGAGCGAGTTGAAGAATGTGCACTGTGTCCTTCGCAGGACCAGCTTGTCTCTGCAGGCACCTAAAGTCTTTATTGTGGGTCAGAGAGCTTCAGAATTAATAGAGCACTGTAGAAGGCCATTTAGCCCATTGTACACCGACGCGCTCTCCAACATCACAATTTGAAAACAGAGAGAACAGTGTGTGTGTGTGTGAGAGAGAGAAAAATTAACAAAGAAAAAGGAAGTGAAGAGAGATTAAAGGAATGGAGAGAAAACGGAGCGACAGAGTGAGTGAGAACAAGGGGTGTCAGATGAGTGTGAAGTTAGATCAAAAGACAGCATGAGGAGAAATACACAGAAATTGTATTTAGAAACTCCCACAGACTGCAAGCCCTTTGTTCGGTGCCGCACCCAACGAGCACTATGCTGTCATCCCAGGTCATTTATCGTCAATAATATCACAGAGCCGGGGTGCTGACGGCTTAACAGAATAGATTGGATCCAGTGAGAACGTGAATAAATTTAAATATTCTGGGCCAACAGGAATTTGTAATCCCTCTAGACACTGTGAGAGACAGGGCGAGAGAATCTCAGTGAGGGGGATCACTGACCTGAGGGAAATCAGCATCTCAGCTGTGGGTCAAATAATGACCGATAAAGTTTGAACACCTCGTCGGTGGTTTTGTAATTCACATTTCAATTCATATAGCTCCACATCGCAAGTGTATTTTAACAAACTTGTCTCTTTGTAGTTTTCATGTTTTGGTATGTACAGAAATGCTTGTTTTTTTGTCCCGGTATTTTGTGATGAATAAACACATTTTATTACTGAGGAAGAAAG
>NW_025196571.1:0-1196 GCF_004010195.1 Chiloscyllium plagiosum
TGGGCATGGCACAGTACCACATGCGGTTAAAACGAATCAAGTGTTTCAGGATGTTCACCCACACAGTCCCAAACTGAATAATTCCACCATCTGGATGTTTGCACAGTTGTGGGTTTTAAACCTGAGGAAGTGGGGACGGGAAAGGATTGGAAACAGCGCTGAACAGGTTGATGGGAATGGTCTGGTATATGAGGAACGTCAACAATAAAGATCATTTGGAAAGTTGGGACAGTTTTCCTTGGAGAGCAGAAGGCCGAAAGTTAGCCTTGTTAATCCTTTCCAAGACATAAGTGGGATATACAGAGGACATAAGGAAGGGAGAATGTTCCCTACGCCTGGAAGGATCGAGAACGATTCGGCAGATATTTAAAGTCATTAGTAAAAGAAGAAAAATGTATATGAGGAGAAACGTTTTCACATAGTCAGTGGTTAGGGTCTGTAAACTACTGTCTGACATTGACAAAAACGCAGTTTCAATCGAGTTACTTAAAAACTAATTCGATGTTTACGTTGAAAGTAAAAGTGTAGAGAATTACAGGGAGAAGGCAAGAGAATGATGTCAAAAGAGAAACACATTTATCTCTGTGGAGAACCAGCACAGCTAAGGTGTTTTGTGACACATTTGTAATTCTGAGTGGAATCACAGTTAGACCAACAGAATGTAGGGAGTTAAACAACGGTGATATTGACAAAGCCGGGACACATCTGCACAACAGAATATTATCCAGCACGTACATGTCACAGGGAGGATGGCGCTGCCTGATAATCCTGCAGGGTGACCTGCGGATCAGACACAGCACCCTTCATTACTCGGCGAAGGTCAGGGCTCTGTAGTGTGGCCAAGCAGCCTAAGCCACAGGATTCTGGTTCCAATTTGGCAGGTGGTGGAGGTTTGAATCCCACTGCTACAATTTCCGTCGCAACAGCTGCAGCGTGTTAAAGTGCCATGGTCAAAGGACAACTGCGGGTGTGTCTCTTGGAGAGTAAACTGCAATATGGGAGAGTGCAGATTTTATCCTAGGGGTCAGTGCCCGTGCTGTCATCACGTGTTCGCCTTCCACACGATAAATCGCGGTCTCAAGCAGCTCCCCTGCTGCTGTTTCGTTCCAGGCAAGTTGAGTTTTCACTGGAACCGAAGACAGACTGTTGTTTCATCGCTGTTGTGAAACAAAGTCCTGCGGTGACTCTACTCGTTG
>NW_025196571.1:1339-4860 GCF_004010195.1 Chiloscyllium plagiosum
CTCATGCCCTCGGACTGTCTCACATTTAGTATTCATGCTTCGCTGTGTCTGAAAATGCATTTGGTTTGTCATTTTTGTTTGTGTTCCGTGTTAAATCGTGACTGTTTTGCGATTCGCTCAGTACATTTCGAGATAACACAGTTTGTGAGATAATTTCCAGCAGCAAAAACCCTCAACTGAGGATTCGGGAATATTTCACGAAGTATGGTCATTCGGGACAAAAGTAAGGACGTCTTTCAGTTCTGCAGTTTTTGACAATGCTACCTTTCCATTGAACAATCGAATAGACTAAACTATTGCGCCACAGCGAGCGATGGCAAGCCCCGCTAATAGTAATCCTTTAAGGGGGGGGGGGGGTGTAAGCAACACAACCTTAACTGAAGTACACAGCATGGCAACAGAGTCTGCGGTGTATCTCGTCCATGATGACCACATCGCCATAATTAAACAAGTGCCATTTCCCAGCTTTTTGTTTCCAGTGCAGCTTGTTTCTATAGTGTCGTGATTGTCACATGCGCCTCACCCATGAAAGGTCCCCAGTTCGAAACTGGTCAGAAATAGCCCTGGTGAAACGTTGTTAAGTGATTCTCCAACCTGCTTCTGAACATACGCCATTCTGTTTAAGTGTGTAGTTCCCGCGTTCTAATCCTTCCACAAAAAAACAGTAACACATTTGCATTCCTTGCGCAGATGGCCCATTTCAAATCCAAGGAGAAAGCTGATGTGCTGGTGTCACGGTGCACCATGGATTCCAATGTAGCCCCTCTGTCAAATGTACCCCCAAGTCCTCTCTGACAGGCCTCATTTGGAAGTGTCTGCCGTTATTCAAAGTGCGAGAATTAGCACCAGAAGTCCTGAATCATGTTTTTGCACGTTAGCGGCTCATTCCGTCAGCAACAGCAATGAATGAATTTACACTCTCAGAGGAACCTATGGACTTGTCACAGCGTCACTAATATTAATGTTTGCCCCGAGATCTAAGCAATGTTGGAAGTGGGAATTCGGAAATAACAGCCAGGCTATCAAATGCCATTGCATCCATTTGGTTTTCTTCAAATCATAGATGAGCAGGAAAATGTAAACGGAGAGGGGGAGGGGCGGGGGGAAGCGGAATAACAAAGTGAGGCAGTTGCAGCTCTGGTGAAACTCTTTCTTTATGATTCACTCAGCAACCAGAGACCTGAAGGTGACTCAGGCATGAGAGCTCGTCACATCGAGAACAATAAGCACTCAAGTGCAGTTAGCACCTCTTTGACATCTTGTGGGGTGGGTGTGGGTGGTATAATCTCCTTTTGACTTCGGTAAATATGTTCAGAAACTGCCTATCGAACACACAGGCAAGATGCTGTCAGCCATTCCTGGTATGCAGCGGGAGTCGCTGAAGCTGCCCCAGCTCTGCTGTCACAGTGCCTCATCTGTCTACTGAAAAATGCAGGGAAGCTGATGGCCAAACGTGACTACATTCCAGTTCCTGATGGTCCATTCACCCACCTTCTAATTGACCTTGCCCTCACGCCTCAGAAGGAGGAATAAAACTTTGACCTAGTTATTGCCGACATGTTAAAAAAATGACGCCGGAGCAGTGATAAAGTGTCTCCTGCAGGACGTTCTTACAAGAGTTTTCTATCCCCGAGCGCATAGAAACACACGGGGTTGGTGCCAATTTCTCCACGAAGCTCATTACTGCGGACTGTGACGCACTCGGAATACCCAGGAGATACCACATTCTGTACCACACCCCAGTCGTCAGGAATATTGGAGAGAATGAACAGCACCCTCAAAACCACCTTCCCCCAAATCACTCGGGACACAGGACTGGCTTGGCCAGATGGCCGGCGACAGGTGCTTCACACAGTAAGTGGACAGGGAAACCGAATGACGGAAATTACACTATTTGAAGTGCTAATGGAATGACCCATGCCCACAGCCACCGGAACCCCAAAACTAACCAATGACACAGCGCTGCTCTTAACACAGGAAGTTCTCTTTGATTACGTTTAAGCCATTAGTAGAAGGATCAATTCAAACCAAGATTTGCTAAAACCTGCGATGTACGTGGGTGCTGCTTATCTTCCTGCTGGTGGAAAAGGAATAAAGATTCGTGCACATTCAATCTTTCACTGTGTGTCAAACCTGCACACACACAACATGGGTGCTGGGGAAAAAATAAGCACTACCGCAGTTAGACGATAGTGTGGGGGTACAACAAAAGAAAAGCAAACAAAAAAAGCTGCCATGTCCACCCCACGGCAGGAACCACTTCACCCGTTTAAACTGGGCACTATGTAAGGAGATAGTCCCAGCCGAACGATTCTCTCTCCCCGAGATGGAAAGGACCACGCTTGATCTGTCTCACGACCACAACAGCTGTCACGCTCCAAGGGAGACCAGAATGCGACGCAGTGAAAGAGGGCTTCGCCCCCACAGAAGGACAACCAAGCAGAACAGGATACAGCTCCAGACACCATAGAGGGATCCAGCTGCTCGCTGCAGCCATCGGGATAATCACTCTTGGTCTGAACTGCACATCACCACTGATCGGTGATCAAGAACCTCTCAGTGCGTCTTCCTGCATTCTATACAGATGTCTTCCCTCAACAGCACTGTTCGCCAGCTGAATGTGTAAAGTGATTCATCCAGTTATCCTATTTACAACTATACACAACTGTTCTGTCACACTAGAGGGAACACATTCACGCATTTTAACTGGACAACGCTGTTTTCAGCCTTTGCGCCTGCTTTGATACCCAATGGCACATTGTTACAGTGAGAAAGCGTTTTCTATCTGAAAAAAACAACTCACTTGATTACACCTCCTGCATGGACTCCAATCCGTTCATATCTGACACGAGGGTTGCTTTTCTCTCTGCTGTTCATCATATCCAGGAGAGAACTGTGGCAGAAATGATTGCTGTCTTCATCGACCGAAGAAGTTCATGCCGATTGCTCACCTTGTATTCAGAACTACCCACAAGAGAACTTTTCAACAGGAGCAGAGTTCTGTGTTCTGTGCAGGGGATCATTGCACAAGCACAGTATCACTCTTCTACCAGGCCATGCACAATCATTCTTCCTCCAACATTCACAGTATCCGACTCTAACCAGACCAAAACCAGATGGTGCTGGAAAAACTCAGCATCTAAACTCAGCATCTAAAAAAAGAATTCCGAGTTAACATTTCGATTCCAGTGACCATTCCTCTGAACTATCGATAGCTTGGAAAATGTTGGTCTATCTGCAGAAGAAATAGTGGTGGTTGGGGGGAGGGAAAGGTGTAAGCGATAGGTAGGGATAGAGTTCAAATAGAGGGAAGAACAGTTGCACAAAGGAATGGATGATGATCTGGCTGGCAAGGTCAATACCTGTTAATGGAGACTGTTAGTGGCGAACCATATGTTGAAGACTGTTACTGTAACAATGTGCCATTGGGTATCAAAGCTAAACAGTTTATAGGCGCAAAGGCTGAAAACAGCGTTTTCCAGTTAAAGTGCGTGAATGAGTCATGGAGGCCATGTGAAAAC
>NW_025196572.1:0-4861 GCF_004010195.1 Chiloscyllium plagiosum
TGCAAACTGCATGATGACATGGGTAGAACATGCTAATTACACACAGACACAGGGAGAACATACAAACTGCACATTGACACAGGGAGAACATGCAAACTGCACACTGGAACAGGAAGAACATGCAAACTCCACACAGACATGAGGAGAACATACAAACTCCACACTGCCATGGGGAGAATATGCAAATACAACTCAGACACAGGGAGAACATGCAAACACCACACAGACATGGGGAGAACATGCAAACTCCACACTGACACAGGGGGAACATGCAAACTCCACACAGACATGGGGAGAACATGCAAACTCCACAAAGACACAGGGAGAACATGCAAACTCTACACTAACACACGGAGAACATGTAAACCCCACACTAATACAGGGAGAATATGCAATCTGCACACAGACACAGGGAGAACATGCAAACTGTACCCTGGCACAGGGAGAGCATGCAAACGCCACACAGACATGGCTAGAACATGCAGACTCCACACAGACGCAGGGAGAACAGGCAAACTCCACACTGACACAGGGAGAACATGCAAACTACACACAGGCATCGGGAGAACATGCAAACTCCACACAGACATGGGAAAAGATGCAAACTCCACACAGACATGGGAAGAACATGTACACTCTACACTGGCACAGGGTGAACATGCAAACTCCACACTGATACAGGGAGAACATGCAAATTCCACACAAACACAGGGAGAACATGCAAACTCCAAACTGACACAGGGAGACGGGGCAAACTACACACAGATAGGGGGAGAACATGCAAACTGCGCACTGACACAGGGCAAACATGTAAACTCGACACTGACACACGGAGAACATGTAAACTCCACACAGACACAGGGAGAATATGCAAACTGTACACTGGCACAGGGAGAACATGCAATCTCCACACAGACATGGGGAGAACATGCAAACCCCTTGCAGACACAGGGGGAACATGCAAACTCCACACAGACATGGGGAGAACATGCAAACTCCACAGAGACACAGGGAGAACATGCACAAACCACATTGACTCAGGGTGAATGTGCAAACTCCACAGAGACATGGGGAGAACATGCAAACTCCACACATACACAGGGATAACATGCAAACTCCACACTGACATGGGGAGAACATGCAAACTCCACACTGACAATGGGAGAACAGGCAAACTACACACAGGCATGGGGAGAACATGCAAATTCCACACAAACACAGGGAGAACGTGCAAACTCCACACTGACACAGGGAGATGAGGCAAACTACACACAGACAGGGAGAGAACATGCAAACTCTACACTGACACAGGGAGAACATGCAAACTGCACGATGACATGGGGAGAACATGCAAACTACACACAGACACAGGGAGAACATACAAACTCCACACTGACACAAGGAGAACATGCAAACTGCACACAGATACAGGGAGCACATGCAATCTCTACACTGACATGGGGAGAACATGCAAACTCCACACTGCCATGGGGAGTATATGCAAATACAACACAGACACAGGGAGAACATGCAAACTCCACACAGACATGGGGAGAACATGCAAACTCCTTGCAGACACAGGGGGAACATGCCAACTCCACACAGACATGGGGAGAACATGCAAAAACCACATTGACACAGGGCAAAAATGCAAACTCCACACAGACATGGGGAGAACATGCAATTCCGCACAGACACGGGGAGATGAGGCAAACTATACAAAGACAAGGGGAGAATATGCAAACTCCATACTGACACTGGGAGAACATGCAAACTCCACTCTGACACTGGGAGAACATGCAAATTCCACACAAACACAGGGAAAACATGCAATCTCCACACAGATGCGGGGAGAATATGCAAACTCCACACTGACACAGGGAGAACATGCAGACTCCTCACTGACAAAGGGAGAATAGGCAACTCAACACAGACACAGGGAGAACAGGGAAACACCATACAAACACGAGGAGATCAAGTAAACTCCACACAGACATGGGGAGAACAGGCAAACTCCACACAGACATGGGGAGAACATGCAAACTCCACACTGACACTGGGAGAACAGGCAAATACCACACAGACACAGGTAGAACATGCAAAGTCCACACAAACACAGGGAGAACATGCAAACTACACACTGACACAGGGAGAACATGCAAACTACACACAGACATGGGGAGAACATGCAAACTCCACACATACATGGGGAGAAAATGCAAACTGCACACTGACACAGGGAGAACATGCAAACTCTACACTGACATGGGGAGAACATGCAAACTCTACACGGACACAGGGATAACATGCAAACTCTACACTGACACAGGGCGAACATGCAAAGTCCACACATAAATGGGGAGAACATGCAAACTGCACACTGACACAGGGAGAACATGCAAACTGCACACTGACATGGGGAGAACATGCAAACTCCACACTGACACAGGGAGAACATGCTAACTGCACACAGACACAGGGAGGACATGCAAACTCCACACTGACATGGGGAAAACATGTAAACTCCACACTGACACACGGAGAACATGTAAACTCCACACTCATACAGGGAGAATATGCAATCTGCACACCGACACAGGGAGAACATGCAAACAGTACCCTGGCACAGGGAGAGTATGCAAACGCCACACAGACATGGCTAGAACATGCAGACTCCACACAGACGCAGGGAGAACAGGCAAACTCCACACTGACACAGGGAGAACAGGCAAACTACACACAGGCATGGGGAGAACATGCAAACCCCACACAGACATGGGGAAAACATGCAAACTCCACACAGACACGGGAAGAACATGCACACTCTACACTGGCACAGGGTGAACATGCAAACTCCACACTGATACAGGGAGAATATGCAAACTGCAGACAGACACAGGGAGAACATGCAAACTCTACACTGACACAGGGAGAACATGCAAACTGCACACAGACACAGGGAGCACATGCAATCTCCACACTGACATGGGGAGAACATGCAAACTGCACACAGACACGGGGAGAACATGCAAACTGCGCACTGGCACAGGGCAAATATGTAAACTCGACACTGACACACGGAGAACATGTAAACGCCACATGGACACAGGGAGAATATGCAAACTGCACATTGACACAGGGAGAACATGCAAACTGTACATTGGAACAGGGAGAACATGCAAACTCCACACAGACATGAGGAGAACATGCAAACTCCACACAGACACAGAGAGAACATGCAAAAACCACATTGACACAGGGAGAACATGCAAACTCCACACAGACATGGGGAGAACATGCAAACTCCTTGCAGACACAGGAGGAACATGCAAACTCCACACAGACATGGGGAGAACATGCAAACTCCACACAGACACAGAGAGAACATGCAAAAACCACATTGACACAGGGCGAACATGGAAACTCCACACAGACATGGGGAGAACATGCAAACTCCACACAGACACAGGGAGAACGTGCAAAGTCCACACTGACATGGGGAGAACATGCAAACTCCACACTAACACTGGGAGAACAGGCAAAGTGCACACAAACATGGGGCGACGAGGCAAACTCCACACAGACATGGGGAGAACATGCAAACTGCACAATGACACTGCGAGAACATGAAAACTCCACACAGACACGGGGAGAACATGCAAACTCCACACAGACATAGGGAGAACATGCAAACTGCACACTGACACAGGGAGAACATGCAAACTCCACACAGACACAGGGAGAACATGCAAACTCCACACAGACATGGGGAAAACATGCAAACTCTAAACGGACGGTCACTCAATGCTGGAATTGTGCCTCGGATTGCAGGCACGGTGAGGCAGCAATGCTAACCACTGAGCCAAGCTACACCCTTCCCCCACCCCACCCCGCCCTATCAAAGTGTCCCATTTTAAAGCTTAAATTTATATTGTGTTAAATCCTGGCTCCCATCTGAAATCCCGTGTCATATCCTGTCACTAAATCACGTAAAACTTTGCATTGCTTCGATGGTCTCCTCTCCCTCTGTACTCGGCCTGCTGTCTCAGGTACTCTGCTCCTAGTGTCTGGGTTCAGAAGATCAGGTGACGTCTGTTGCCAATGCAATTCCCAGCTGTCATCCTGCCATAACTTGAACTTCTGTGTTTTTTTGATATCTGTGCTTTTGCTCCCATAATCATTTTAAATGCATGAGGAATTTCTGTCATTCTCTACTCCTGTTGACTGCACGCACTGTTACCCTTCTTGGTGGTGACCGTGTACAGTTTAGGGTAAATTGCTGGACCTATCCTGCCACTTGGTATCACATCAGATTGCCTGGATCCCGTCTGTGGTCTGCAAAAGCAATCTTGTAACATTTGTCCCCAGCATCATGGCCTTGAACTTCCAAATCAGCTCATGCAGTGTTTGACTTTAACAAAGCATTGATACAGCTTCTTCCTGCTGCTACATTTGTCACATGACCTTACACCCAGCATCCACTTACAGCACAATCTTAGGTACCAAGGCATCCAGGTACAGGTTCTGAAGTATAAATTCATATGGAAAAATATTAGAAAAAATAAATAACTGAAATAACCGCAACAAATAAGAAAAATACACAAATGAGAGTTCAGGAAAATAGTCCATCTAACCCAGACCTTGCCGGACTTCATTGCAAGACGAGAGTGCCGTGAGGCAGAGTCTACACCGAGGCTGGGAGACAGAGTCTACACAGAGGACAGGAGGCAGAGTCTACACTGAGGCCGGGAATGTGAGTCTACACTGAGGCCAGATGGCAGTCTACACTGAGGCCAGGAGTGTGAGTCCACACTGAGGCCGGGAGTACGAGTCCACACTGAGGCCAGGAGATGGAGACTAC
>NW_025196573.1:0-4861 GCF_004010195.1 Chiloscyllium plagiosum
TAGAAAATCTATTGCGAAGCTTTGTACTGCATTTGATGTTGGTACTCACAGCTGCGAAATATTTAGTGATCGTGAGTTGAATGCTCAACAGGCATTTTACATTGTTGGGTATGGTATTGACATTCTTGTGTTTTGTTTGATATAGTTCAGTTTAATTTCGGTCAACAGCAACGTCCAGTCGTGTGCTTAATATTTCATTATTAAATGTAGCTCGCTAACTGAAACCACATATCGAATAAGGCAAACATTCTGAAGGAAATCTTGCGGAGCAGAATTAAAAGTGGACACGTGCATCTGCAAACAGTCACTGAACCTACATTTGGCGTTTTCATTCAGTTTTGACAAGAACGATATGCATGATAACATATGAACAAGCTATTTCATTTATGTATCAACATTCAGGACACAATGTCAAATATACATAATTTAGTTACGCATTTGTAATGACAGGTCATGCACACCAAAATTAGCAAAGTTAAATAGGATCTTGTCAAGTCCTATGATAAGTCAGCAAAGGCACAGTTCAAGAATCAATTCAATGTTGTCATTCTGAAGTGACAGTCCTGCGATGAGCGAATCAAACCGAAACCTATCAAAGGTGAGAATAATTGTGAAGAACTGAACTGGCTCACACTGAATGTTAACATGACAAACAGAGCTGGAATAATAAACATTAAATATAAATTCACTGAAATATATACACACTCTAATCTGGAACGAGTCAAACATCCGTTATTTTTGAACAGTCTGCTCAGATTTATAACAAAACAATTTGAAAACCTTTCGAGTTTGAACCCAGACTGGGATATTTATTTCGACAGTGTCATGAGGAATTCAGTTCTTCAACAGCGATACAATCAACAACTCTCCAATTCTCAGGCCTTAACAGCTCCTTGGTGCCATTCTGTCCATGATAAAATCAGTACTGACTAACTGTAACTTCTGTGCCTCATCCAAAGTTTCTGACCGCAAAGTCCATTCTGACTAAGAAAGGTTTTGGCAAGCATATTTCGTAAAAAGAAACTGTGCAGATGAAACGTAATAATACAAAACTGAAAATTCACCTGTCGCAGGCTGGCGGAATACAATCCAATCCTGGTGGCATTAAACTGGTCAACCTGAAAGGGGCAAAGCCGATTTGAAACTGTACGCTCAAAATGTCGTCATTTTGAACAAAACTAGGTGTCCTGACTTGACACAAACTGGGAGTCAAATGCTGACACTCTATTAAGATAAGCTGATCTGGACATAAAAAAGAAAGTGAGTACTGCTTGATGCTGGATCAGAGTGTGATGATGGAAAAACACAGCAGGTCAGGCAGCTTCCGAGGAGGAACAGAATCGACGTTCCATTCAATAACATATTCAAAGCGAAACGAATTCTTCCGAAGAGTGGTTGTTTGAAAGTAAGGCATTAACCTGAGGAAATCTCAAAGAAATGCAGTCTTGTCGAACTGATCCTTCGATACCAAGTCTAATCGTCTGACTCTATCTTATGCACATAGACGTCCAGATATTGTTATTAAAAAACACATTACTTTCACAGATTTGACATGCAATCAATTGTAACAGATGAATTTCTGGAGCTGTATCAATCCTGTTTTCACAACTGGATTGTTCACATTGAACTGAATCGTGAACTGAGAACAATTAATGCTGAAATAAAAATCTAACAAACAAAACGCCTGGTGGTTTAAACGCATTTTCACCATTACTACATTACATTTATTTTCTTAAAAAGTAATACATGTTACGAAGGTACGTATTTGGCATCATTGAGCCGTCCTAGCATATTCCGCTTCCAAAAGCAATTTAACAACAAAATTCATTGTGTAAAGAAAAAATGGAAGTGGTAAATGTTTCGTTAATGAATGCAAGTCAATAATTGATTTCTAGTAATCTGAAAGGAGACTGATATTATGTATAATTATGTCAATCTTTGCGTGCCAAGTTGCTAAACGTTAAGATTAAAATATTGTATCAGTAAGTCAGCGACCTGTGTTTTGGAGTTGTCTATGCGTTTCGCTTTTCAGAAAACTCTCTGTTGTATTTTATAATTAAACATTTCTACACAATTAATAGCATTTCCTGGTTCTGTACAATAAAATTGTTATTTGATGCAACAACAGGACAGACCGGATATGAATGTACATGTCACATCTTCACAACCTGCCTCCCATCAGAATTGTATTCCTGCCTCATGCTCTGTCAGAAACATTGTTGTATCCATTCAGGTCCACAGAAGTCTCATAACCCAGTCCAATGAGGAGAATCAGAGAAGCAGACAAAATCCAAAGTTTTAAACTTTGCCATTTCGACAAATTTATTTCTTTCGTTTATTTATTATTTCTGGAGTGCTTCCTGTCTGTCCGAATTACGAATATTAGTTATTTCTCAGGATTAGATCTGAAGCAATCAAATGTTATATTAGGGGAAGCCAGATTTATGCTTCTGCTTTGGAGTTCTCGGATCAACCCTTTTGTTTATGCAGGGATCCAAATTATATTCAGGTAGGAAATTCGAAATGAACTTAAATACCAATTTGCCTAATTGTGAAAAGAAGTAAATTATTAGCATGTTAAATACAAACAAGACCTTACTCTATTCATCATTTCATTCTCATTGTCTCCTTGTTACGTACCCTCATCCCTCAATTGGCAATTGCTGATGCGGAAAAAAAAAGTTTTCCAAACTAATTTACGACGGAGAAGGACAATACACCCTGTGATCTTGTGTAAGGTACTTGATGAGAAGATTGGCTTGAACAGAAAGCACCAACCCATCATTGTTCTGATAAAGTCTTCAGCATAGCAATGAGAGAAGATGCTCCTATGCAATGGAAATTCATTTCCTTCATGTTTCTTTGTTACGTTTACATAGTCAGATAGGGCCGTTTGAAAGATTTGCCAGGGCACTTTTCAGTCCCATTATCCTCCTCACCATTTCCTGAGTCATTCCAACATGAATCAGGTTTCCCTTGCTGTTGACTTCAACATGGATGGATTTTGACTGCCATCGAAATGTGAAGCCATATAGAAATTATGACAAATGTGAAACAAGTAAATATTTATTGATATCAGATGTCAAACTATCATTAATAACCAATATGAATACACAATACTGAGAAGGGAGGGAAGGAATAACAAGAAGAGAACGGTGAGCCAAAGAGCATCAAAATGCAGGGAAATACCTGTTTTGTTGAACTACATTCAATATTAAAACGACGTTAAATTGATAATTAAGGCCAATGAGGAAAGACTCAAAAGGGACATTACGTTGCAACTCGGAGCTGTGACAAAAAAATTGTTTAATCAATCAGTTGCACCTGTCTTTCTGTAATAGTTAGATGCTGCTAAGGCCCTGGTGATGGAGGAGCATATTTAGTCACCCAGTTCATTTAAAATTTTAAGATGAAACATTGCATAAGCGTTCCGTACTAAGAGTCAATAAGGCAACGGAATGTATTGAATCATATCGAAGGAAATCGAAGCAGAAATTGAAGATGGATAGGCATTAACCATCCCATCTTCCATTACATTTCGTGCAGTGCGAATAGATTGGAGAATTGTAAAAGTTATCCGTTTGTGCCTGAATACTTGGCAAAATAAATCTGGCGATGAATGTTTCAGCAGTTTAATATCGGTGCTAGGAAGATCGTTCGAGACACCTCGCAAAGATAGGAACAATTTTTATAAGCAATGTATTTGAGAATTTAGAATCACCATCATGATTTCGTTCAGGAAAAACGTTGCCGAATGGGCTAATGCTTCTTAAAGTGGCAGTGTAGACTATGGATGAATGGGTGGCCATGCATCTTTGTTTGTGTTGCAAAGGGGGGGAAAAGCCCGAAAGATACATTTTCGCGTCATTTTGTATTAAACACAGAAAATCTCTTCCATCCCACCTTATCTAAAGTTGTTATCAAACATTAATCTACTTAAGGACCAAAGTGGATATCTATGTATCGGACCGCAGCAGATGGGCACATTTTCAGTGAAGATTTTTCCTCTGTGTTTACTGTTCAGAAAGACTTGATAATTTGGTAAAGTTATTGGTAAGGTCTGAGGAACAGCCCATAACACAATTGAGGAGGTATTCGATATGTTATAATGTATGACGGTGAATACATTTCCAGGTCATGACCATATATGTCCAACAATACTGTAAGAGGTAATAGCAGAAATTGTGGTGTCTCTGGCTAACATTTATCTATTATTGGTAGCCATGGGCAAGGTCCGAGAAGACTGGAAGGTAGTGAATGTTGTGCTTTCATTAGAGAAGGCACGGGAACAAAAACCTTGAGTGCTACATACCAGTAAGCTTAACATTTGTGGGAGGTAAGTTACATGAGAAGATCCTGGGAGACAAGATATAAATGCATTTGGCATTTGGGTATTTGGTTCGGAGTTGTCATCATGGCTTTGTGCGTGGGAGATGATGCCTCACAGTTTTGTTAGAGTTCTTTGATGAAATGACCAGGAATGTAAACGAGGGCATGGTGCAGAAGTAGTCTCGATGGATTTCAGTAAGACCGTTGATAAAGCTCCAGACGGTAAGCTGCTCTGCAAGGTTAGACCGCATGAATCCATGGCGACTTGACAAATTGAATATACATTTAGCGTCATCGTCGGAAGCAAAGTTTAATAGTGGAAGGATACTTCTTGGGCTGGAGACCTGTGAATGATAGAGTTTCTCATGTTAGGGTGCCATAGCCATTACTGTTTGCTATCTCGATCAGTGACTTAGATGAGAATGAACAAGACACGATTTGCAAATTGGCAGATGAGATTCAATTCAGGTATAGAAGACAGCGAGAAAACCTTTCATGAACTGCAACAGGATCTTGGTCAGCTTGCGAAATC
>NW_025196574.1:0-4862 GCF_004010195.1 Chiloscyllium plagiosum
ACAATTGCATTAATGATTGGGCACTATTTTGACTACTCCCTCATTCCTGCGTTTGAAGAGTTTGGGGAGGGAGAGTGAGTTTATGATAGAGTTTACCCACTGCCCCCACGATCGTCACTACTTTATCGCAATCATAAAGTGACAGGTCAGAGCTTGTGATTTCCTGACATTCTGTCATTGTATTTACTAAAGTCCACTGAACGTACCATTAATTACAATGTTTCAGCAACATCTTTATGTCATGTGCTCTCTGCTATTAAATTTACCTCTTGGCTATTAATTTCTAAGGAAGGTTGTTCACACCTTTACTTCTTCATAACCACAGAGTAGATGTCACATTGCAGGATAATGGGACCATGACGACCATCAAATCTCCGTCCTAGGTCATAGAGTCACAGAGATGTACAGCACGGAAACAGACTCTTCGGTCCAACGTGTCCATGCCGACCAGATACCCTTCCTAATCATGTACTCATCCAGATGCCTTTTAAATGCTGTAATCGTACCAGCGTCCACCACGTCCTCTGGCAGCTCATTCCATACATGCATCACCCTCTGCTTGAAAAAGATGTCCCTTGAGTCCCTTGAAAAGTTTTCTCTCTCACCCTAATTCTGTGCCCTCGATTTCTGGACTCCCCCAACCCGAGGATAAGGCCATTTACCCTATCCATCCCTATCATGATTTTAAAAGCCTCTATAAGTTCACCTCTCAGTCTCTGATACTCCAGAGAAATAAATTCCAGTCTATTCAGCCTCTCTCTGTAGCTCAAACCCGCCAACCCTAGCAACATCCTTACAAATCTTTTCTGAACCCTTTGAAGTTTCACAACATCCTTCCGATAGGAATGAGGCCAGAATTGCACACCAAATTCCAAATGTCATTTCTCCATTTTGTAAAACCAATCATTAAACTGAATGAGCGTACCTGTTCCATAACCACCCGATCCTGTGGGACAGAGAAATTGACGTTAACAGTATCAGCACAGAGAGAATTCAGAATCCACACCTTCAGCATAATCAGCTCAGCAATTCGTACATTCAGTGTTGCATTAATTATAAATTAATTTTGCTCTCTGTAAAATGTAATGAACATTACCATTTACAATTATTTTTGTTTCAGTTCATTCATCTCATCTCGATTCTCAGCTGAATATCTAACTCTCATGCACCAAAGAAGAAGGGAAAATATAATCATTTCTCCTTCTTCATGCTCTATATATTAATGTTTACACAGTTTGCAAACATCGCCCTTTGCACTCACTTATTGAATCATACAGCACAGAAACAGACCCTTTGGTCCAACTTGTCCATGCTGACCAGATATCCTAATGTAATCTAGTCCCATTTGCCAGAACTGAGCTGATATCCCTTGAAACCCTTCTCGTTCATGTAGTCATCCAGATGCCTTTTAAATGTTGTCATTGTACCAGCCTCCACCACTTCCTCTGGCAGCTCGTTCCATACATGGACCACCCTCTGCAAGAAAATGTTGCCCCTTAGGTAAACTGTCAGAACTTCCCTGCTTGGATAGAATGATATTATATTTGTGATGTACTTGGCTATTGACCTACAACTTGAACTATGAGGGGAGGCATGGTGGCTCAGTGGTTAGCACTGTAGCTCCCAGGACTAGGGACCAGGGTTTGATTCCACCCTTGGGTGACTGTCTGTGTGGTGTTTGCACATTCTCACTACGTCTGCGTGAGTTCCCTCCCACAATTCAACAATGTGCAGATTAGGGTGGATTGGCCATGGGAAATTGCCAATAGTGACCAGGGACGTACAGGAGTTGTGGGTTTCCTAGGGGAAATGAGGGATTACAGGGATGAGGAGTATATAGGTGGGCTGCTGTTCTGAGAGTTTGTGTAGACTCAGTGGGCTGAATGGCCAGCTTGCACACTGTGGGTATTCCATGAGTTGGCTTCATTCATGGGATCAAGCCATTTAATTTGATGTTAATGCTCAGAGCTGCTGCATAATCTCAAACAATCGCATTAATGATTGGGTACTATTTTGACTTCTCCCTCATTCCTGCGTTTGCAGTGTTTGGTGGGGGAGATTGAGTTTATGATAGAGTTTACCCACTGCCCCCACTGTCATCACCAGTTTATTGCAATCACAAAGTGAGAGGTCAGAGCTTGTGATTTCCAGGCTATTGTCATCCTATTTACTAAGGTCCATCGAACTTCCCGTTAATTACAATGTCAAGGGAACATCTTTGTGTTGGGTGCTCTCTGCTAATAAAATTTATCTCTCGACCATTAATTTCAAAGGAAGGTTGTTCATTCCATTACTACTTTATAACCGCAGATTGGATGCCACATTGCAGGAGAATGGGACAATGGCTAACATCAGTTGTCCGTCTGAGGTCATTGAGTCACAGAGGTGTACAGCACCGAAACAGACCCTTCGGTCCATCGAGTCCATGCTGACCAGATATTGTAACGGAATCAAGTCCCATGTGCCAACACTTGGCCCATATCCCTCTAAACCCTTCCTATTCATATACTCATCCAGATGCCTTTTAAATGGTGTATTTGGAACCAGCCTCCCTCACTTCCTCTGGAAGCTCGTTCCATGCACGCACCACTCTCTGCGTGAAAATGATTCCCCTCAGGTCCCTTTAGAATTTTTCCTCTCTCACCCTAAACCCATGCCCTCTAGTTCTGGACTCCCTCAACCCAGAGAAAAGATCATTTACCCTATCCGTCCTCCTCATGATTTTATAAACCTCTGTAGGTTCACCCCTCAGCCTCTGACGCTCCAGAGAAAAATGCCCACGCTGATCCAGCCTCTCCCTCCAGCTCAAACCCTCCAAACCTGGCAACATCCTCCTAAATCTTCTCTGAATCCTTTCCAGGTTTCACAACATCCTTCCGATAGGAGGGAGACCAGAATTGCAATCACTATTCCAAATGTCATTTCTCCATTTTGTAAAACCGATCATTAAACTGAATGAGCGTACCTGTTCTATAACCACCCGATCCTGTCGGACAGAGAAATTGACGTTAACAGTATCAGCACAGAGTGAATTCAGAATCTACACCTTCAGCATAATCAGCTCAGCAATTCGTACATTCAGTGTTGTATTAATTACAAGTTACTTTTGCTCTTTCAAAAATGTAATGAACAATACCATTTATAATTATTTTTGTTTCAGTTCATTCATCACATCTCTGTTCTCAGCTGAATATCTAACTCTCATGCGCGAAAGAGGAAGGTAAAATATACTCATGTCTCCTTCTTCATACTTTATTTATTAATTATTAATTATATATATTATACAGTTTGCAAACATCACCCTTTGCACTCATTTATAGAGTCATTCAGCACCGAAACAGAGCCTTTGGTCCCACCAGTCCATGCCAAACATAATCCGAACCTAAATTAGTCCCACCCACCCATTCCTGCTCCATATCCCTCCAACCCTTTCCTATTCATGTACATCTCCAAATGTCGTTTAAACACTGTACCTGTACCTGCATCCACCACTTCCTCAGGAAGTTGGTTCCACACACCAGACACTCTCTGTGTAAACAAATTGCCCCAGATGTCTTTTTTCAATCTTTGCGCAGATACATTGAAAAAATATGCCCCTCGTCTTCATATCCCGCACCCTCGGCAAATGCCACCTGCCATTTACCTTATCTATGCCCCTCTCGATTTTATAAACCTCTATAAACTCACCGCTCAACTTCCTACACTCGAGTGAAACAAAATCCCGGCGTATCCCGCCTCTCCTTATAACACAATCCCTCCAATCCCAGCAACATCCTGGTAAATCTCTCCAGTTTAATAATTTTCTCCCTATAACAGGGTGACCAGAACTGGATACAGTGCTCCAGAAGAGGTCTCACCAATGTCCTGTACAGCATGACCACCCAATACCTATACTCATTGTCTGAGCAATGAAGGCAAGTATGCTAAACACCTTCTTAACCATCCTGACTACATGTGACCCAACTTTCGATGAACTATGTACCTGAACCCCTAGGTCTCTCTGTTCTACAGCACTTCCCAGGGCCCTAACATTAACTGTGTAAGTCCTGCCCAAAAAGGTCACTGGTTTGGGACGTAGTACTGAAGAATCCTGGGTAATATGACCTATAACTTGATCTATGAATGGAGGCATGTTGGCTCAGTGGTTAGCACTGCTGCCTCCCAGGACTAGGGACCTGGGATTGATTCCACCCTTCGGTGACTCTCTCTGTGGAGTTTGCACATTCACTCTGTGTCTGCATGGGTTTCCTCCCACAATTCAATGATGTGCAAATTAGGATGGATTGGCCATGGGAAATCGAGTTCAGGGATGTACAGGCTCGGTGGGTTAGCCTGGGGAAAGGCGGGATTACAGGGATGGGGTCAGTATGGGTGGGAGCCTCTTCTGAGGGTATGTGTGGATCAATGGGCAGAATGGCCAGCTTCCACACTGTAGGGAATCTATGATTTGGCTTCACTCATGGGATAGAGACATTTAATTTAATGTTAATGCTCTGAGCTACTACATAATCTCAAAGCAATTTCATTAATGATTGAGCCCTATTTTGACTTCTCCCTCATTCCTACATTTGCAGAGTTTGGGGAGGGAGATTGAGTTGATGATAGAGTTTACCCACTGCCCCCACCGTCATCATCAGTTTATCACAATCACAAAGTGAGAGGTCAGAGCTTGTGATTACCGGGCTACTGTCATCGTATTTATTAAGGCCCACTAAACGTACCATTAATTTCAAAATTTCTGCAACATCTTTATGTCATGTGCTCTCTGCTATCAAATGTATCTCTCGACCATTAATTTTTAAGGAAGGTTGTATATTCCATTACTTCTCTATACCCACAGAGTAGATGTCACATTTCAGGAT
>NW_025196575.1:0-4431 GCF_004010195.1 Chiloscyllium plagiosum
AATTCTTTTCCTTTCACAAATCTCCCTTTTGTCTAAAGGCATTCAAGTTGATAACGTCAAATGCTGCACTCGGCAGGGAATTCCACACATTCACAACCCTTTAGCTGAAGAAGCTCCTCCTGAACTCAGTCATAAATCTGCTCCCCCTTATTTGAGGTAATGCTCTGTAGTTTGACCCGCCCCCTGTGGAAATAGCGTCCCTGCTTCTGTCTTGTCTACTCCCTTCCTAATCTTATTGTTTCCTATCCAAACTCCCATTTTTCTAAAGTACAATGACTATAGAACCAGTTTTTTCAATCTCTCCACATACACCAACCCTCAACTCCTGACTCAAATTACTGAACCTCCTCTGTATTCCCTCCAGTGCCAGTACATCCTTCCTGAAGTAAGGGGACCAAACCTGTACACAGTACTCTAGGTGTGGCCTTCCCAGCACCATGTACAGCTGCAGCATAACCATCCCTCTAGCAATGAAGGACAACATTCCCTTCACTGCCTTAATTACCTGCTCCACCTGCAAACCAACTTCCTGTGATTCATGCACAAGGACACCCAGCTCCCTCTGTACAGCAGCATGGTGCACGTTTTCACCATTTCATCATTTTGCTGTTTATCCGACCAAAAAGGAAGACCTCACATATCGCACCATCTCTTTTATCCCTGGGATGCATTCCATCAGAGCCAGGAGACCCATCTACCTTTAGGCTGTTATCTTTCCCAACATTACCTCTTTACTGGGAATGATTGCTTCTGTGTCCTCATCTGCCATTGCCTCCATACACCTGCGACAATGAGAGTATATAGACAGTATGTTCCTGTTAAGGCCAAGGCTGGTCGGTGTAGAGAATGCTGCCTGACGAAAGAAATTGAGTGCCTGGTCGAGAAAATGAAGGAGGGATATGGCAGGTACAGAGAGCTGTGTTTGTGTGAATCCCTAGAGGAGTGTAGGGGCAGTAGGAGTATTCTCGAGGTAAACCATTAGGGCAAAAAGGGGACATGAGATAGCTTTAGGAAATAGGTTTAAGGAGAATCGAAGGTGATTGTACAAATACACGAAGGACAAATGAGAAACCAGGCAGAGAATAGGTACCCGCAAAAATCATCAAGGCTGTCTGTGGAACCGCAGAAGGTGAGAGCGATTCTGTATGA
The DNA here is from genome assembly GCF_004010195.1 of Chiloscyllium plagiosum. Lineage (NCBI taxonomy): Eukaryota > Metazoa > Chordata > Chondrichthyes > Orectolobiformes > Hemiscylliidae > Chiloscyllium > Chiloscyllium plagiosum. The sequence goes on from NW_025196575.1 coordinate 1,150, forward strand.
GCGGAGAGGTTTTACAAACAAAATGTGCACGTCAGATAACACAAATTTGAACGTCCCAGTCTCGCGTTTTCAGTAAACGGGGAATTGCCTCAGTGTGGCTGTAGGCATGAGTGACCGCCACCATCTTTATTCGGGGCAAGAATTCACTGGACACGTGCGGAGCCGCCAGCTTTGTAGGGGGCAAGGTGCAGCCAGGCGCATGTGCAGCCTTTCTCTGGTAGAGAGTCATTGGGTAGGATTTACACAGAGCACATTCAAACTCAGAGAAATGGATATTTATTTCTGGATTTGTTTCGTCATTCATTTAAATGATATGGTATCGTAAATGAGTTAGCAGCTCATACAAAATTGGAGGTATTGTGGATAATGAAGGTTACCTCAGATTACAATAAGATATTGATCAGATGGGGTTTAATTTAGATAAATGAGGTGCTGCATTTTGGAAAAGCAAATCAGGGCAGGACTTATACACTGAATGGCAAGGCCCTGGAGATGTTTGCGGAACAAAGAGACCTTGGACTGCAGGTTCATAGTCCTTGCAAATCAAGTTGCAGGTCGATAGGATGCTGAAGAAGGTGTTCAGTATATTTTCCTTTATTGGTTCAAACATTGAGTATAGGATGTGGGAGGTCATGTTTCTGTACAGGATATTTGTTAGGCCACTTTTGGAATAGTTGTTGCAGTTCTGGCCTGCCTCCTATCAGAAGGGTTTTGTGAAACTTGAAAGGTTTCAAAAAAGACTTACAAGGATGTTGTTAGGGTTGGAGGATTTGAGCTGTAGGGTGAGGCATAAAAGGCTTGGGCTATTTTCCCTGGAGTGCCATAGGCTGAGCGGTGATGTTATGGAGGTTTATACAATATGAGGGGCATGAATAGAGTAAATGAACAAGGTGGTTTCCCTGGAGTAGGAGTGTCCAGATGTAGAGGGCATTGCTTTAGGGTGAACGGGGCAAAAATTCAAAGGGTCCTAAAGAACAACTCTTTCATGCAGTGGGTGGAATGAGCTGCCAGAGGAAGTGGTGGAGGCTAGTACAATTAAAACATGTGAAAGGCATCTAAATAGACACATGATATGATTAGGAAGCATTTACAGGGATATGGGCCAAATGCTGGCAAATGGGAATAGACTAGGTTCGGATACCTGGTTGGCATGGATGAGTTGGACTGTAGGGTGTGTGTCGGTGCTGTACATCTCTGTCTGTGGGATCATAACAGCTTACACTGTTCTGCTTCATCTCTGGGCTCCCTCATGACCCATTTGTCAATATCTAGCTTCCTCAGTCTCGAAAAAGGGGTGTATATTTGGACTGTTTAGTATTTTACTATTACAGACATTTTTGTAAGTTAATGTTTCACTGCCGCCCAGCCCCTGACCATGTGCTGCTTCTTAATTTTTTCTGGAAAATCTTTGACAGTCAAGAATTCTTTTTTCCAATAAGCAAGTGCATTTTCCTTCCATTTCTAACTTCAAATTTTGCACCATTTTCATTCCCTGTAATCCGTTTTGCACTCCCTGAAACATCAACTGTGTTTCCCCTTCCACAGATACCAGTGATCAATGCCAAAGCCCTGTTGCTTGTGGAGAGGGTGATGTTTGACTTCCTTGTACAGCTGCAGTTTGTGTGGAAAGCAGCCACACAGGTGAAATAATGAATTAACAGATCATTTCGAACACAATGGGTTGTCGAGGTCTTCGAGGATGTGTGATGCGGCAAGCTAGGGATGATCACAACCAGGAATTAAATCAAGAATGATAATTTTAAATTGAGGGATGTGGGCCAGATGCTGGCAGATGAGACTACATTGGGTTGGATATCTGGTCGGCATGGACGGGTTGGATTGAAGGGTCTGTTTCCATGCTGTACATCTCTGTGGCTCTATGTTGTTGATTATGAATAGGAGCCTTTTGATGGATCAACAAGTTTTGGTACGAGGGAGTACTTGGACAGCAGAGATTTAGTTTTTCTTGAGATTACAGGGAGGTTGAATGTGGGAAGCTGGCAGGAGTGTGTTTGGATAATGAATTCTGGAGATAACACATGGTGGATGAAAGTATATGAGCTGAGACAAGGGTGGAATCAGCTAGAAATAGTGGTCTTGCAGTGGGACTGAGTTATCACACTCACCTCACCTCTGTGATACAGCTGGTTGCCAGATTGTGAATCAGGGCGGTAACACAATCGGGAGCTGAGTGGCCCTGGTGGAGCCTAAAGTGAGTGTCGTTCAGCTGACTGTTGCTGAGCAGCTGCTGCTTGGTAGCCCTGTTGATGACATCTTCCATCACTTTACTGCTGATCGAGTGTGGACTGATAGAGAGAATTTGGCTGGGTTGGATTGCACTGTGTTGAACATGCCTGGGCAATGTTCTACATTGTCGGTAGATGCCAGTGCTGGAGCTGTACTTGGCTTGGTGGGTGGCAAGTACTGGAGCACAAGCTATCAGTATTATTGCCAGAATATTGGCAGGGCCCGTAACCTTTGCACTACTTAACCATTTCTTGATGTTATTCAAACGGAATCGAACTGGCTTAAAACTCACATCTGTGAAGTTGGAAACTGCTGGAGAAGGCTGAGATGGATCATCTCACTTTACACTTCTGGCTGCAGATTGCTGCAAGTGCTGTCATCTTATCTGGTGCATGGATGCGTGAGGCCCCTCTATCAGTAAGGGAGGGGATTTCTGTGATGCTTCCTCCAGTGAGTTGTTTAATTGTCCATCACCGTTCACAACTGGGTGTGGCAGAACTGCAGAGCTCCGATCTGTTCCATTGGTTGTGGGATCGTTTAGCTCTGTTGCTTGCTGCTGATGATGTTTGATTATGCAGATGGTCCTGTTTGGTAGCTTCACCACGTTGGCACTTCAGTTTTAGGTCTGCCTGGTGCTGCTCATGGTATGCCCTCCTTTACTGTCAATTGTGATGGGTGAGAGCAGGATTTACAAACCCATGAGATTTCAGATTGTGCTGGAGTACAGTTCTGCTGCTGGTGATGTCCCACAGTGCCTCAGAGATACCCAGTTTGAGATCCTACATCTCTTCAAAGTCTGTCCCAATTAGAACGGTGATAGTGTCACTCAACACAATGGAGGTTTTTCTCAACTTTAAGGCAACACTTTGTCTCCAAAAGGAATGTGTGATGGTCGCTCTTACTGATACTGTCATGCACAGATGTATCTGTAGCTGGTCAATTCATAACAATGAGATCAAGTATGTTTTACACTCTTGTTGGTTCCCTCACCACCCGCTGCAGACTCAGTTGAACAGCTATGTCCTTTAGGACCTG
>NW_025196575.1:4506-4863 GCF_004010195.1 Chiloscyllium plagiosum
GTCAATGCTGAGTACTCCAAGGGCAAATCCTCTCTGTCTGTGCCACGACCTCTGCCTGGTCTGTCCTGCTGGTGGGGCAGGACATATCCAGAGATTTCAGGAGAAAGTGAAGACTGCAGACGCTGGAGATCAGAGTCAAGAGTCTGGTGCTGCCTGACCTGTTGCGCGTTTCCATCACCACAATTTCAATATCTTGGGATGGTGATGGTGGTGTCTGGTCATTGTCTGTGAGGGTTGATTTCATGAGTATGACTATGTCAGGCTGTTCCTTGATTGGTCTGTGAGACAGCTCTGCACATTTTGGAATCAAAATCCAGATGTTCATCTGGAAGACATTGCACCATCGAGAGGGCTGAT
>NW_025196576.1:0-815 GCF_004010195.1 Chiloscyllium plagiosum
GCCCCCCTCACACTCACTCCATCACAATAAGCCTGACGCCCTCACACTCACTCCATCACTGTCCCACTTAAACCCTCACACTCACTCCATCAATGTCATGCTGACCAACTCACACTCACTCCATCACCGTCACCCTCACCCACACTCTCACCCACCATCACCGTCACACTGATTCCCTCCCATTACCGTTACACTGTCCGCCTCACACTCACTCCATCACCGTCACCGTAACCCCGTCACACTAATTCCATCACCATCACACAGACCCTCTCACACTCACTCCATCATTGTCACCCTGCTCCCCTCACACTCACTCCATCCACGTCACATTGAACCCCCTCACACTCACTCCATCACAGTCACCCTGATTCCCTCACACTTACTTCATCACCGTCACCATGACCTACACACACTCAATGCATCACCGTCACACTGACCCCCTCACACGCACTCCATCACCGTCACCCTGACCCCCTGACACTCACACCATCACTGTCAACCTGAACCCATCACATTCACTCCATCACTCTCACCGTGACCAACTCACACTCACTCTATCACCGTCACCCTGACCAACTCACACTCACTCCATCACCGTCACCCTCACCCACACTCTCACCCACCATCACCGTCACACTGATTCCCTCACACTCACACCATCACCGTCACCCTGACCCCCTCACACTCACGCCATCACTGTCACCCAAACCCACTCACACTCACTCCATCATTGTCACCCTGACTCTCTCACACTCACTCCATCACCATCAACCTGACCACCTCACACTCACTCCATCACCGTCACCCTGATTCCC
>NW_025196576.1:847-1507 GCF_004010195.1 Chiloscyllium plagiosum
ACTCACTCCATCACCATCAACCTGACCACCTCACACTCACTCCATCACCGTCACCCTGACCCCCTCAAACTCACTCCATCATTGTCACCCTGCCACCCTCACCCACGCTCCATCAACCTCTCCCTGACCTCCTCACACTCACTCCATCAACGTCACACTGACTCTCTCACACTCACACCATCACCGTCACACTGACCCCCTCACACTCACTCCATCATTGTCACCCTGACACCCTCACCCACGCTCCATCACCCACTCCCTGACCCCCTCACACTCACTCCATCAACGTCACACTGACTCTCTCAAACTCACTCCATCACTGTCACCCTGTTCCCCTCACAGTCACTCCATCACCGTCACCCTGATTCCCTCACTCTCACTCCATTAACGTCACACTGACCCTCTCACACTCACTCCATCACAATCACACTGACCCTCTCACACTCACTCCATCATTGTCACCCTGCTCCCCTCACACTTACTCCATCACCGTCACCCTGATTCCCTCACACTCACTCCATCACCGTCACACTGACCCTCTCACACTCACTCCATCACCGTCACACTGACCGCCTCACACTCACTCCATCACAATCACCCTGACACCCTCGCACTCACTCCATCACCGACAGACTGACCCCCTCACACTCACTCCATCAC
>NW_025196576.1:2207-4863 GCF_004010195.1 Chiloscyllium plagiosum
ACTTTCTCCATCACCATCACCCTGACCACCTCACACTCACTCCATCACAGTCACCCTGACCCCCTCACACTCACTCCATCACCGACAGACTGACCCCCTCACACTCACTCCATCACTGTCACCCTGACCCCTTCACACTCATTCGATCACCGTCGCCTTGATCCCCTCACACTCACTCCATCACGGTCAGCCTGATCCCTTACACTCACTCCATCACCGTCAGCCTGACCCCCTCACACTCACTCTTTCACCGTCACACTGACCCACTAACACTCACCGCATCCACGTCACCCTGACAATCTCAAAGTCACACCATCACCGTCACCCTGAACACTTCGTACTCACTCCATCACCGACACACTGACCAACTCACACTCACTCCATCACAATCATATTGACTCCCTCACACTCACTCAATCACTGTCACCCTGACCCCCTCACACTCACTCCATCACCGTCACACTTAACCCCTCACACTCACTCATCATCGTCACCTTAACCCCTCACATTCACTCCATTACCGTCACTCTTAACCCTTCACACTCAATCCATCCACGTCCCACTTAAACCCACACACTCACTCCATCACTCTCACCCTGGCACCCGTCACACTTAACTCCTCACAATCACTCCATCAATGTCATACTGACCCCCTTAAACTCACTCCATCACCATCACCCTGACACCTACACACTCACTCCATCACCGTCACACTGACCCTCTCACACTCATTCCATCACTGTCAACCTGACCCCTTCACATCCACTCCATCACTGGCACACTGATCCTCTCACACTCACTCGAGCTCAGTCGCCCTGAACCCCTCAAGCTCACTCCATCACTGTCACCCTGACCCCCTCACACTCACTCCATCACCGGAACACTTCGCCTCTCACACTCACACCATCACCGTAAAACTTAACCACTCACACTCACTACAGAGCCGTCACTCTGACCCCCTCACACTCACTCAATCACTGTCAGCCTGTCCACCTCACACTCACTCCATGATCGTCACACTTAACTGCTCACACTCACTCCATCCCCGTAACACTTAACCCTAACACTCACTCCATCACCGTCACTCTTAACCCTTCACACTCACTCCATCCACGTCCCACTTAAACCCACACACTCACTCCATCACTCTCACCCTGGCACCCGTCACACTTAACTCCTCACAATCACTCCATCAATGTCATACTGACCCCCTTAAACTCACTCCATCACCATCACCCTGACACCTTCACACTCACTCCATCACCGTCACACTGACCCTCTCACACTCATTCCATCACTGTCAACCTGACCCCTTCACATACACTCCATCACTGGCACACTGATCCTCACACACTCTCGCGAGCTCAGTCGCCCTGAACCCCTCAAGCTCACTCCATCACTGTCACCCTGACCCCCTCACACTCACTCCATCACCGGAACACTTCGCCTCTCACACTCACACCATCACCGTAAAACTTAACCACTCACACTCACTACAGAGCCGTCACTCTGACCCCCTCACACTCACTCAATCACTGTCAGCCTGTCCACCTCACACTCACTCCATGATCGTCACACTTAACTGCTCACACTCACTCCATCCCCGTAACACTTAACCCTAACACTCACACTTAAACCCTCACACTCACCCCATCAATGTCACACTGACCAACTCACACTCACTCTATCACCGTCACCCTAACCCCCTCACACTCACCCCATCACCGTCACCCTGACCCCCTCACACTCACTCCATCACTATCACCCTGATCCCCTCACACTCACTCCATCAACGTCAGTCTGACCCCCTCACACTCACGACGTCACTTTCACACTGACCCTCTCACACTCACTCCATCATTGTCAGCCTGACCCACTCACACTCACTCCATCACAGGTACACTCACCCCGTCACACTCTCCCCATCACCCTGACCCCCGTCACACTCACTCCATCACTGTCAACCTGACACGCACACACACACTCCCTCAACGTCACACTGACCCCGTCACACTCACTCGATCTCTGTCATCCTAATCCCTTCACACTCACTCGATCACTGTCACCCTGACCCCCTCACACTCACTCCATCACCGTCACCCTATCCCCCTCACACTCACTCCATCATTGTCACCCTGACACCCTCACAGGCACTCCATCACCGTCACATTGACCCCCTCACACTCACTCCATCACTGTCAACCTGATACGCACACACACTCCCTCACCGTCATACTGACCCTCTCACACTCACTCGATCTCTGTCATCCTAACCCCCTCACATTCACTCCATCACTGTCACCCAGACCACTTACACTCACTCCATCACTGTCTGCCTGACCCACTTACACTCACTCCAGCACTGTCATACTGACCCCTCACACTCACTCAATTACCGGCACTCACACTCTATCACCGGCACCCTGATTCCCCCACACTCACTTCATCACCGTCACCATGACACCCACACACTTACTCCATCACCGTCACACCGGCCCACTCGCACTCACTCAGTCACTCACACCCTGACCCCCTCACACTCATTCCATCACCGTCACCCTGAATCCCTCACACTCACTCGATTACCATCACACTGAGCTTCTCACACTCACTCTATCATTGTCACCCTGCCCCCTAACACTCACTCCATCACAAT
>NW_025196577.1:0-4863 GCF_004010195.1 Chiloscyllium plagiosum
ATCATGTCCATCCTGCAGACTGTGTCCACCCTGCAGACTGTGTCCATTCAGGAGACTGTGACACACCTGGAAGCTGTGTCCATCCTGCAGACGTTGACAATCCTGGAGATTGTGTCCTTCCTGCAGACTGTGTCCATCCAGCAGAGTGTGTTCATCATGGAAACTGTGTCCATCCTGCAGACAGTGTCCATCGTCCAGACTGTGTTCTTCCTGGAGACTGTGTCCATCCTGCTGAGCAAGCCCATCCTGTAGATCATGTCCATCCTGGAGAATGTGTACATCCTGGAGACTGTGTCCATCCAGGAGACTGTGTCCACCCTGGAAACCGTGTCCATCCTGGAAACTATGTCCATCCTGCAGACTGTGTCCATCCTGGAGACTGTGTTCATCCTGGAAACTGTGTATGTCCTGCAGACCATGTCCACCCTGGAGACGGTGTCCATCCTGGAAACTGTGTCCATCCTGGACACCGTGTCCATACTGGAGACCATGTCCATCCTGCAGACTGTGCCAATCCTGGAGACTCTGTTCATCCTGGAGACCGTGTCCATCCTGGAGACTGTGTCCATCTTGCAGACTGTCCATCCTGCAGATTGTGTCCATCCTGGAAACTGTGTATGCCCTGCAGACCATGTCCACCCTGGAGACGGTGTCCATCCTGCAAACTGTGTCCATCCTGGAGACTCTGTCCATCCTGGAGACCGTGTCCATCCTGGAGACTGTGTCCATCCTGCAGACTGTGTCCATCCTGCAGAGTGTGTTCATCCTGGAAACTGTGTCCATCCTGCAGACTGTGTCCATCCTGGAGACTGTGTCCATTCTGCAGACCGTGTCCATCCTGGAGACCGTGACCATCCTGCAGACTGTGTCCATCCTGCAGAGTGTGTTCATCCTGGAGACCATGTCCATCCTGGAGACTGTGTCTATCCTGGAGACTGTGTCCATCCTGCAGACTGTGTCCATCCTGCAGACCATGTCCATCCTAGAGACAGTGTCCTTCCTGGAGACCGTGTCCATCCTGGACAACGTGTATATCCTGGAGACTGTGTCCATCCAGGAGACTGTGTCCACCCTGGAAACTGTGTCCATCCTGGAAAATGTGTTCATCCTGCAAACTGTGTCCATCCTGGAAACTGTGTCCATCCTGGAGACTGTGTCCATCCTGGAGACTGTGTCCATCCTGCAGACCTAGTCCATCCTGTAGACCAAGTGCATCCTGGAGACTGTGACCATACTGCAGACTGTGACCATCCTGGAGACTGTGTCCATCCTGAAGACCGTGTCCATCCTGAAGACCGTGTCCATCCTGGAGACTGTGTTCATCCTGGAGACCGTGTCCATCCTGCAGACCGTGTCCATCCCGGAGACCCTGGCCAATCTGAAGACTGTGACCATACAGCAGACTGTGTCAATCCTGGAGACTGTGTCCATCCTGGAGACTGTGTCCATCCTGGAGACGGTGTCCATCCTGCAGACTGTGTCCATCCTGGAGACCGTGACAAACCCGCAGACTGTGTCCATTCTGCAGAGTGTGTCCATCCTGGAAACTGTGTCCATCCTGGAAACTGTGTGCAACCTGCAGACTGTGTCCATCCTGCAGACAGTGTCCATCCTTCAAACTGTGACCATCCTGCAGACTGTGTCAATCCTGGAGACGGTGTCCATCCTGCAGTCTGTGTCCATCCTGGAGACCATGTCCATCCTGCAGACTGTATCACTTCTTGAGACTGGGTCCATCCTGGAGACCGTGTCCATCCTGGAGACCGTTTCCATCCTGGAGACCGTGTGCATCCTGGAGACTGTGTCCATCCTGGAGACCGTGTGCATCCTGCAAACTGGATCCATCCTGGAGACTGTGACCATCCTGTAGACCGCGTCCATCCTGCAGACTGTGTCCATCCTTGAGACCGTGTCCATCCTGGAAACTGTGTCCATCCTGGCGACTGTGACCATCCTGCAGGCTGTGTCCATCCTGGAGTCTGTGTCCATCCTCGAGACCGTGTCCATCCTGCAGATGGTGACCATCGTGCAGACTGTGTCCATCCTGTAGACCGTGTCCATCCTGCAGACTGTGTCCATCCTGGAGACCGTGTCCATCCTGGAGACTGTATCCATCCTGGAGACCGTGTGCATCCTGCAAACTGTATCCATCCTGCAGACCATGTCCAACCTGCAGACTGTGTCCATCCTGGAGACCGTGTCCACCCTGGAAACCATATCCATCCTGGAGACCGTGTCCATCCTGCAGACTGTGTCAATTCTGGAGACTCTATCCATCCTGGAGACTGTGTCTATCTTGGAGACCATGTCCATCCTGCAGACTGTGTCCATCCTGCAGACTGTGTCCATTCAGGGGACTATGACCAACATGGAAGCCGTGTTCATCCTGCAGACTGTGTCCATCCTGGAGAACGTGTCCATCCTGCAGTCTGTGTCCATCCTGGAGACCATGTCAATCCTGCAGACTGTGTCCATCCTGCAGACTGTGTCCATTCAGGGGACTATGACCAACCTGGAAGCTGTGTTCATCCTGCAGACTGTGTCCATCCTGGAGAACGTGTCCATCCTGCAGTCTGTGTCCGTCCTGGAGACCATGTCCATCCTGCAGACTGTGTCACTTCTTGAGACTGTGTCCATCCTGGAGACCGTGTCCATCCTGGAGACTGTATCCATCCTGGAGACCGTGTGCATCCTGCAAACTGTATCCATCCTGGAGACTGTGACCAACCTGCAGACTGTGTCCATCCTGCAGACTGTGTCCATCCTGCATAGTGTGTTCATCCTGGAAACTGTGTCCATCCTGCAGACTGTGTCCATCCTGGAGACTGTGTCCATTCTGCAGACCGTGTCCATCCTGGAGACTGTGTCCATCCTGCAGAGTGTGTCCATCCTGCAGACCATGTCCATCCTAGAGACAGTGTCCATCCTGGAGACTGTGTCCATCCTGGAGATCATGTCCATCCTGCAGACTGCGTCCATTCAGGAGACTGTGACCCACCTGGAAGCCGTGTCCATCCTGCAGACTGTGTCCATCCTGGAGACCGTGTACATCCTGGAGACAGTCTGAATCCGGGAGACCATGTCGGTCCAGGAGACTGTGTCAATCCTGCAGAACATGTCCATCCTATTTACTGAGTCCTTCCTGGAGACCGTGTCCTTCCTGGAGACCGTGTCCATCCTGCAGACTGTGACCATCCGGCAGACTGTGTCAATCCTCGAGACTGTGACCATCCTGGAGACGGTGTCCATCCTGCAGAGTGTGTTTATCATGCAGACTGCGTCCATCCTATAGACCATGTCCATCCTGGAGACTGTGTCCATCCTGGAGACTGTGCCCATCCTGCAGACTGGGTCCATCCTGTAGACCAAGTGCATCCTGGAGACTGTGACCATACTGCAGACTGTGACCATCCTGGAGACTGTGTCCATCCTGAAGACCGTGTCCATCCTGAAGACCGTGTCCATCCTGGAGACTGTGTTCATCCTGGAGACCGTGTCCATCCTGCAGACCGTGTCCATCCTGGAGACCGAGTCCAACCTGAAGACTGTGACCATCCAGCAGACTGTTTCAATCCTGGAGACCATGACAAACCCGCAGACTGTGTCCATTCTGCAGAGTGTGTCCATCCTGGAAACTGTGTCCATCCTGCAGACAGTGTCCATCCTTCAAACTGTGACCATCCTGCAGACTGTGTCAATCCTGGAGACTGTGTACATTCTGCAGACTGTGTCCATCATGGAGACCGTGTCCATCCGGGAGACTATGTCCATCCTGAAGACTGGGTCGATTCTGCAGACCGTGTCCATCCTGTAGACTGTGTCATTCGTGCAGACTGTGTCCATCCTGCAGACTGTGTCCATCCTGCAGACTGTGTCCATCCTGGAGACCGTGTCCATCCTGCAGATTGTGTCAATCCTGGAGAGTCTATCCATCCTGGAGACTGTGTCCATCCTGGAGACCGTGTCCATTCTGGAGACTGTATCCATCCTGGAGACCGTGTGCATCCTGCAAACTGTATCCATCCTGGAGACTGTGACCATCCTGCAGACTGTGTCTATCTTGGAGACTGTGTCCATCCTGGAGACTGTGTCCATCCTGGAGACTGTGTGCGTTCTGGAGACTGTGTCTATCCTGTAGACCGTGTCCACCCTGGAAACCATGTCCATCCTGGAGACCGTGTCCATCCTGCAGACTGTGTCAATCCTGGAGACTCTATCCATCCTGGAGACTGTGTCTTTCCTGGAGACCATGTCCATCCTGCAGACTGTGTCCATCCTGCAGACTGTGTCCATTCAGGAGACTATGACCAACCTGGAGGCTATGTTCATCCTGCAGACTGTGTCCATCCTGGAGAACGTGTCCATCCTGCAGTCAGTGTCCATCCTGGAGACCATGTCCATCCTGCAGACTGTGTCACCTCTTGAGACTGGGTCCATCCTGGAGACCGTTTCCATTCTGGAGACCGTGTGCATCCTGCAAACTATATCAATCCTGGAGACTGTGACCATCCTGTAGACCGTGTCCATCCTGCAGGCTGTGTCCATCCTGGAGTCTGTGTCCTTCCTCGAGACCATGTCCATCCTGCAGATGGTGACCATCCTGCAGACTGTGTCCATCCTGTATGCCGTGTCCATTGTGCAGACTGTGTCCATCCTTGAGACCGTGTCCATCCTGGAAACTGTGTCCATCCTGGAGACCGTGTCCATCCTGGAGACCGTGTCCATTCTGTAGACTGTATCCATCCTGGAGACCGTGTGCATCCTGCAAACTGTATCCATCCTGGAGACTGTGACCATCCTGCAGACAGTGTCCATCCTGGAGAATGTGTCCATCCTGGAGACTGTGTCCATCCAGGAAACCGT
>NW_025196578.1:0-2191 GCF_004010195.1 Chiloscyllium plagiosum
GCGGTGTGTGGGCGGTGGTGAGGGTAAGGCTGGGGCGGTGCAGGACGGTGGTGAGAGTCTGGGGACGGCGTGTGGATGGCACTGACGGTCAGGATGCAAGCGGTGTGTGGATGACAGTGAGGATCAGGCTGGGGGCGGCGTGTGGACGGCGGTGATGGTCAGGCTGGGGTGATGTGTGGACGATGATGTGGGCCAGGCATGGGTCAGTGTTGGACAGCGGTGAGCATCAGGCAGTGGCCCGAGTGTGGGCAGCGATGAAGGTCAGGCTGGGGATTGTGTGAGGATCGCGGCGAGGATAAGGCTAGGGGCGGTGTGTGAGGGTCAGGCTGGGGACGTTGTGTGGTAGGTGGTGAGGGTCAGGCTGGGTGCTACCTTTGGACGTCAGTCAGAGTCCGGCTGGGGGGTGTGTTCGACAATATTAAGGGTCAGTCTGGGGATGGTGTGTGGGCGATGTTGAGGGTCAGGCTGGGGGCGGTGTTTGGGCGGTGGTGAGGGTCAGTCTGGAGACGGTGTGTGGGTGGCAGTGAGGGTCAGACTGGGGCGGTATGTGGGCAGTGGTGACAGTCAGGCTGGGGGCGGTGTGAGGATGGCAGTGAGGGTCAGGCTGGGGGCAGCATGTGGACGGTGCTGATGGTCAGGCTTGTGTCAGTGTTGGACGGCGGTGAGCGTCAGTCTAGGGGCGGTGTGTGAGCAGCGGTGAGGGTCAGGCTAGGGGCAGTGTGTGCTCGGTATTGGAGGTCAGGTTGGGCGCAGAGTGTGAACGGCAGTTGGGGTCAGGCTGGGGCTGTGTGTGTTCGGAGGGGAGGGTCAGCATGTGGTCGGTGTGTGGATAGCAGTGAGCAACAGGCTGGAAGCGTGTGTGGACGGCACTGAGGGGCAGGCTGGGGTCATTGTTGGCCGGCGGTGACAGTCAGGCTGAGGGCGATGTGTGGATGGTAGTCAGGGTCATTCTGGGGGTGTTGTGTAGACGGCAGTGAGGCTCAGGCTGGGGATGGTGTGTGGACAGCGGTGAGGTTCAGGCTTGGGGCGGTGTGTGGGCGGCGGTGATGGTCAGGCTGGAGGCGGTGTGTGGACGGCGGTGAAGGTCGGGCTGGGGATGGTGTGTGGACAGTGGAGAGTGTCAGGCTGGGGGCGGTGTGTAGACAGCGGTGAGGGTCAGGCTGTGTGCGATGTGTGGGCGGTGGTGAGGTTCAGACTGGGGGCGTTGTTGGGTGCTATTGGGTGTCAGGCAGGGCGTGGTGTTTGTTCAGAGGGAACGGTCAGGCTGAGGTCGTTGTGTGAATGACGGTGAGGGTCAGGCTGGGGGCAGTGTGTGGACGGCGGTGAGGGATAGGCTGGTGACGGAGTTGGACGGCGGTGAGGGACAGGCTGGTGGCGGTGTGTGAACGGCAGTGAGGGTCAGGCTTGGGTGAGTGTTAGACGGCGGTGAGCATGAGGCTGGGGGCGGTGGTGAGGGTCAGACTCGGGGCTTTGTGTGATCTCGGTGAGGGTCATGCTGGGGATGGTGTGTGGATGGTGGAGAGTGTCAGGCTGGGGGCTGTGTGTAGACAGCGGTGGGGTTCAGGCTGGGGCGGATGTGTGGGCGGCAGTGAGGTTCAGGCTGAGGGCGGTGTTGGGTGGAGTTGGGTGTCAGGCTGGGGGTGGTGTGTGTTCGGAGGGGACGGTCAGGCTGAGGTCGATGCGTGAATGATTGTGCGGGTCAAGTTGGGGGCAGTGTGTGGATGGCGGTGAGGGACAGGTTGGTGATGGTGTGTGGACGAAGGTGAGGGACACACTGGGGGTGGTGTATGGACAGCTGTGATGGTCAGGCTGGGGGCGGTGTGTGGACGGCTGTGAGGGTCAGGCTGGGGACGGTTTGTGGACAGTGGTGAGGGTGAGGCCGGTGACGGTGTTGGACGGCGGTGAGGGACAGGCCTGTGGGGCGGCGTGTGGACGGCAGTGAGGGTCAGGCTGGGGATGGTGTGTGAACGTCTTTGAGGATAAGGCTAGGGTCGGTGTGTGGCGCCAGTGAGAGTCAGGCTAGAACAGTATTGGACCGCAGTGAGGGTCACGCTTATGGCAGTGTTGGACTGTGGTGGGGGTCAGGCCGGGGGTGCTTGGTGGACGGCGGTGGAGATCAGGCCGGGGGCGGTTGGGTGATGGCGGTGAGGGTCAGGCTGTGGGTGGTGTGTGCAACGTCGATGAGGGTCAG
>NW_025196578.1:2670-4863 GCF_004010195.1 Chiloscyllium plagiosum
GGTGTGTGGGTGACGGTGAGGGTCAGGCTGGAGACTGTGTGTGGGTGATGGTGAGGATCAGGCTGGGGCGTTGTATGGGCAGTGGTGAGGGACAGACTTGGGGTGATGTGTGACTGCGGTGAGGGTCAGGCTGGTGGCGGAGTGTGGACGGTGAAGTGTGTCAGTCTGGGGGCAGTGTGTAGACAGTGGTGTGGGTGAGGCTGGATGCAGCCTGTGGACGGCGGTGGAGTTCAGGCTGGAGACGGTGTGTGGACGGCAGTGAGAGTCAGGCTGTGTGCGGTGTGTGGACGGTAGTGAGGGTTATTCTGGGGGCATTGTGTGGGTGGCGGTGAGGGTCAGGCGAGAGCAGTATTGGACCGCAGTGAGGGTCAGGCTTATGGCAGTGTTGGACTGTGGTGGGGGTCAGTCCGGGGGCGCTTGGTGGGAGGCGGTCTCACCACCACCCACACCCCGTCTCCAGCCTGACCCTCACTGCCACCCACACATCGTCTCCAGCCTGACCCTCACCGTCACCCACACACTGCTCCCAGCCCGACCCTCACCACCGTCCATACACCATCCCCAGCCTGACCCTCACCACTACCCGCACACCGTCTCCAGCCTGACCCTCACTGCCACCCACACACCGCCCCCAGCCTGACCCTTGTGGTGGTGTTGAATGGTGGTGATGGTCAGGCTGTGGTTGCAGTGTTGGACGGTGATGGGGGTCAGGCTGGTGGCGGTGTGTGGGCGGTGGTGAGGGTCAGGCTAGGGGCGGTGTATGGGTGGGGATGAGTGACAGGCTGTGGTAGTCTTGGATGGCGGTGGAGGTCAGGTTGGGGGCGGTTGGTGGACTGCGGTGGGGTCTGGCTGTGGGTAGTTGGTGGACGGTGGTGTGGGTTACGCTGGTGCGGTGCGGGACGGCGGTGAGGGTCAGGCTGGGGACGGTTTGTGGATGGCAGTGAGGGTCAGGCTGGGGGCTTCATGTGGACGGTGGTGAGTGTCAGGCTGGGGGCGGTGTGTGGACGGCGGTGAGGGTCAGGCTGGGTCGGTTTGTTGATGGCAGTTAGGGACAGGCTGGGAACTATGTGTGGATGGAGATGAGGGTCAGGCTTGGGGTGGAGTGTGAATGGCTGTGAGGATAAGGCTAGGGCCGGTGTGTGGGCGGCAGTGAGGGTCAGGCTGGGGCATTATTGGACGGCAGTGGGGATCAGACGGTGGGCGGTTGGTTGACGGCGGTGAGGGTCAGACTGGAGACGGTGTGTGGGTGGCGGTGAGGGTCAGGTTGGGGGCAGTGTGTGGGTGGTGGTGAGGGTCAGGCTCGGGGCTTTGTGTGGTCTCGGTGAGGGTCATGCTGGGGATGATGGGTGGACGACTGTGAGGATAAGGCTCGGGGCAGTGTGTGGGCGGCGGTGAAAGTCAAGCTAGAGCGGTATTGGAAGTCAGTGAGGGTCAGGCTTGTGGCAGTGTTGGACAGTGGTGGGGGTCAGGCCGGGGGCGGTTGTTTGACGGTGGTGAGGGTCAGGCTGGGGGCGGTTGTTGGACGGCGGTGAAGGTCAGGCTGGGGCGGTGTTTTCGACGTCGATGAGGGTCAGGCTGGAATCATTGTTGGACGGCAGTGAGGGTCAGGCTGGAGACAGTGTGTGGGTGGCGGTAAGGGTCAGGCTGGGGGCGGTGTGTGGGTGGCAGTGAGGGTCAGGCTGGAGACGGTTGTAGGTGATGGTGAGGGTCAGGCTGGGGGTGCTGTGTGGACGGTGGAGAGTGTCAGGCTGGGAGCGGTGTGTGGGTGACGGTGAGGGTCAGGTTAGAGACGGTGTGTGGGTGGCAGTGAGGGTCAGGGTGGAGATGGGGTGTGGGTGGTGGTGAGACCGCCTTCCACCAAGCGCCCCCGGACTGACCCCCACCACAGTCCAACACTGCCATAAGCCTGACCCTCACTGCGGTCCAATACTGATCTAGCCTGACCCTCACTGCCACCCACGCACCGACCTTAGCATTATCCTCACAGACGTTGACACACCACCCCCAGCCTGACCCTCACTGCCGTCCACACACCATCCACAGCCTGACTCTCACCGCCATCCAGCTACGCCCCACCCTGACCCTCACCGCCGTGCACACTCCGCCACAAACCTGACCACAACTGCTGTCCAACGCCGTCCTGAGTCTGACCCTCACCGCCGTCCACACGCCGCCCCCAGCCTGATCCTCACC
>NW_025196579.1:0-1733 GCF_004010195.1 Chiloscyllium plagiosum
GAGATCTGAAACTTTATCTTTGATTTCTCTTCATATATGTTGCTAGAACTGCTGACCTTTTCCAGAACCTCCTGGTTGTTGTTTCTGATTACAGCATTCACAGTTCTTTTAGCTTTAATTTACCGGGAGTTTGTAAATCATGTGTAGCAGTGTCCGTCACTGTCTCTGCAGTCTCGCCCACTCCCTTCACACTCACTGAATGCTCCCTCACAGTGACTCTGCGCCTGGCCAGATCATGGTCACGTGCCATGCTGCCGCTCTCTCTCATTGACTGCAGGGCCACACCAACTCTCCTTCTCTTAGTTGGTGAGCTGCTGTCAATCAGCCAGGCACCGTTGTGAGGTGAGTGGTGGGATCGTCCATCTCTCTGCCCTGCGATGAGCTTCGTTATTGAAATGGGGAAATAGGACAGAGCACAGGGGTTGGGGGCTATACAACCCATGGGGGCTGTTTTCTCTCCGTCTGGAGTTGCTGAAAATCTGTCGCAATTCCCCTGTCATTTGCCCATAGCCCTCCAAATCGTTCCTTAAAAATGTGAATTCCAAATCTGTTTGAGAATAACTGCTGAATCTGTCTCCAGCTGCCATTCAGACTGTTCCAGATGCTCAGAACTTACTGAGTAAAATAATCTTCACATTTTAACCCTGCATTATTTGTCAATTATCTGAAAGTAGTTTCTAAAAATTGTATCAGTGTTGACAATTCCTCTCTGTTTGCAAATTAAATATCCTGGAAACAAATCTGCACCTGGTCGAAATCACTGATTCACCTTCTCAGCTCTTAGAACAATTATCTGAGCTTCTGCTGGCTCTCCATTAAAGAGGAATGCAGATTATTTTAATTTATTAGTGTCATACAGAAGTACAGCACAATTTGTCCAAGCCAACTAGAAATCCTAAGCAAATGGAATACCATTTGCCAGCTATTGGTCCATATCCCTCGAACCCCTTCATATTCATAAACCCAATCGGATGCCTTTTAAATGTTGTAATTGTATCAGCCTCCACTACTTGATCTGGCAGCTCACTCCATACATAGACCAAACTCAGTTTGAAAGGGATGCCCCTGAAATCCCTTTTAAATATTTTCCCTCTCAACTTTAACCCATTTGCTCGTGTTTGGACACCCCCACCCTGGGGAGAAAATACCCCGGCTGTTCACCTTTTCCATGCCCCTCATGAATTTATAAATCTCCATTAGGTCACCTGTCAGTCTTTGACTCTCCGGAGAAAATAGACCCAAGTTATTCAGCCTTTCCCTGTCGCACAAATCCTCCAACCCTGTCAATGTCTTGTCTGATCCCTTTCACATTTCACACCATCCTTCCGAGAACTGGGAAATTCGAACTTAACATTGAATTCCAGAAGTGTCTTAATCAATGTTCTTTTCAGCCACAATATGACGTCACAACTTTTGTATTCAATGTATTGACCAATACACCTAATGGTACCAAATGCTGCATTGAATCCCCTGCCTACCTGCAACTCTACTTTCAAGAAAAAATGAACCTGCACATCATGGACGTTTTGTTCAGCAGAACTCGCCAGGACCTTACCATTGATTGCATAAATCCTACCCTGGTTTGCCTTTCCAAAATGCAGCAGCTTACATTTATCTAAATTGATTTCCGTCATCCATTTCACAGTCCATTGGCCCATCTGATCAATATCCTGTTTTATCTGAACTAACTTCCATCACAGTCCACTACCCCTCCAATTTTGATATAATCTGTA
>NW_025196579.1:2136-4864 GCF_004010195.1 Chiloscyllium plagiosum
AATTTCTCCGTTCCAATCAGATAACGTACCTGGATTGGCTCCCAGGAATGTCTTCCCGAATTCCAGCCGTAATGTAATCCCTAAGCAAAAACGCCACTTCCCCTGCTCTGTTCTCCCTTTCTATCCTTGCTATAAAAAAATATATGTTGGAACATTGAGCTGCTAGTCCTATCCACCCCTGAGTCAGGCCTTTGTAGTTGGGATAATATCCCAGTGCCATGTTCAAAACCATAACATGCGCTCATCTGCCTGACTGGTCAAGACTCTTGCACTGAAATAAAAGCAGTGTAACTGGTCTGTCGACCTCATTTTGTGGCTTGCTCTTGCTTGTCTGACCTCTGAAAAGTACCAGCCTCATATGTAAGTCATTTATCTCTGTCTCTTTGGGTTTTCCCCTACTCCATCACTGGTTTAATGCCTCCTGAGCAGCATTAGCAAATGTCCCTGCCTGGATTTTAGTCCCCTTTCAATGCAGGTGCAATCTGTCCTTGCTATGTCGGTCAGATACAGCCCAGAAGAAATTCCCATGATCCAAATATGTCATTCCTTCTCCCATGTAACAGCTCCTTCGCCACACATTTATCTCCTCCATCCTGCTATTCCTACTCTCAATAGCATGTTGTTCCGGGAGTAATCTAGATATTACTATTCTTGAGAACCTGTTTTATTTAAATCTCCTACACAATTTCCTGTTATTCTCTCATCAGGACCCCCTTCCTCTGTCATTGGATCCATTTTGCAATGACCTCCCACTGATGATTCTCCGCTTTGAATATATTTTGCTCCCAATCTGAGGCATCCTTGATCCTGACATGAGAGAGGCACCACCACATTCTGATGTCTCACTGTCAGCTGCAGAAACGGCGTCTGTGTCCCTTGTTCGAGAGTCCCCAATCACAATTGATTATCTGGAACCTGATATACCTCACATTAGAGTAGAGCCAGTTTCAGCACCAATAGCTTGGCTGCTAGTGCTACATTTCCCTGTACGTCTATTAACCACTACATCTGCCAAGCCAGAATACTTTTTTGAGGTGGGGACAGGCACAGGAGACTCCTGCATTACCTGCCGAGCCCTTGTACCTTTCTTGGAGGTATCCCATCTACCTGACCGTATCTGTAGTATCCTACCATCCCTAGACTGCCAACTATGACACCCAGGGCTCTTGTCAATTCCTAACTGCTTGAAATAACTCCATAATCATCTGATGAAGGAACAGCGCAACGAAAGCTACTGCTTCCAAATAGATCTGTTGAACTATATCCTGGTGTTGTCTGATTTTTAACTCTATCTACCCCAGTCTAATACTGGTGTCTCGAAATCATTTATTCCCTCCCCAACCAATCCATGAAATCTGATACGACTTGCAATCATACCTCCTTCAGATATAATCATCAGGATCATTGAAACTTTCCTTAATCTCACACATCCGACAGGAGCAGCATGTCACTCGAAACAGACCATTTCTCCGCGTTAACAATCTACAAATCGAGAAAAAGACACAATCTTACTGATCTAGAAAATACTGCCCGAGACTAACTTAATGCCTATGTCTTAAATCTTAAAAATGTAATCAAGAAACCGTGAGACATATTTTAAAAAGTCACTTTACTCACTACTGTAGACGGATCAAACCAAAGCAGAATAAGATTGATGTTTTAAGAGATTGATACCCACTGAGATGATCCCCGGCTGGAAGTAGTTCTGAGATTGAGGTCTTTCTGAGAGCATTTGTGAAACGTCAATTTGTGTCAATTTTCTCCCAGCTCCATTTCCAGAGAGTTTTCTAACTTCATAGCCAGTCAAGTGAGAGAGTTCACTGCTGTCGTTTTATTCGCTGTGGGTTGCCTTTGCTGCACAGACCAGTATTTATTGGCCATTTTATTTGACTTGGAGAAAGGTGGTGGAAACTGCCCTCCTGAAATGCTGCAGTCCAGGCACACCGGCGATGATTGGACAATGATCCCCTCGAGCGTCACAGCCGTCCCTTTCTCTGTAATGCCCCTCAAATCTCACATCCCTCCCAAACTCTGTAATCCCCCCTCCAGTTTCAGGGATTACATGTCTGTGATACATGGACGTTTCAGTGCGTAATCTCAAATTGTACACGTAAAATGACTGACCTTTTTGTTTTGAACCTTAGTAAAAAGGGAGGCAATGGCCGAATGGTATTCTTGACAGACGAGTAGTCTGTGCAATGTTCCGAGGATTAGGGTTAGAATCCCAACATGGCTGATGGTCTCATCTGAATTCAATAAAATCTAGAATGAAAAGTCTAATGATGATCATGAAACGATTGTCGATTGTTAGAAGAAAAAAAACATTTGGTCACTAATGTCCTTTAGGGAAGGAAACGATCAACCTCACCTGGTCTAGCCAACATATGACTCCAGATACACAGCAATGTGGCTGACTCTCAACTGCCTTCTGGGAAAATACCTACATTCTCGGAGCGAATAAACAAAAAAAGATCTATTTTTTTTAATTATGGGTGACAGCTTTTTTTTCAAAAGAAATTGTGTTTCCAAAGTAATAAAAAAAATCACCTTAGTTGAATGGCACTATCGATGCTGCAATATTTAAAGAGAACTCAAGGAACAAATAGACAGAGAGATCTCTGATATAAAGTCAGAATAATGTTCTAATAGTGGTTGATTCGTTTATTTTTTCAAACATTGACTAAGACTACCATAATGTGAAAGGTTTGATTGGTTCAGAGTTTCTGAA
>NW_025196580.1:0-4864 GCF_004010195.1 Chiloscyllium plagiosum
TACACCTCCCATAATAACGAAAAGATGTATTTTTTTTATTCCTTAATGATATTACCATGGCATACATATGACTTTAGTCTAAGTTCATATTAACATCTTCCCACGTACATATAAAACATTGAATAGACACTTATCCCATCCATCATTTATCAGTAAAATGCGCGATAATGCATTTACTGTTATATTCGTGCAATCCGCAAGATGTACGATTTGTAACTAAACGTTTGTAATATAAGGCCTCAACTAAATGCTGTCGTATTATTGTTTTAAAAGCGTTCTAAGAATCTAAGCAGATTGTAGTCTGTGTACACATCCATCTCCGACACACTGTTTATTACATAAACGATAAGATATTTAAGGCCAGTACCAAACTCGTTGCCAGTTTTTCACCGTAGAGTATTTCCTCTGGTGGGTGTTGAGGTTGTTGTAGAGGTAACTTATTGACAGTTCAATTTCAGCATCAACTTTCTGTAGCAATATAGCTCTAACCCCCAAGTCACTAGCATCGATGGCAAATTTGAAGGCTTTCAAAACATTTGGTGTATTTCGGTGGTTAATACTGTTTTTAAACTGTCTCATGCCTCCTGGCATTGTTCTGTCCATCGACATTTTCTGTTGTCCTTCAGCACATCGGGTAAAATTGATGTTTTGAGCAAAGATTCGAAAGATTCTTTTTGGTCCCAAAAATCAAAGTTTCTCTTTCTTTGAGGTTGGGCGTGGAAATTTCTCGATGGCCTCCTTCTTTGCATTCCTTGGAGTCAACCTACCATGACCAATGTTATGTCCCAAGAACGTCACCTCTGCTTTCCTAAGTCCAGTTTTGTTAAACATTATTGCTAGATTTGCTTCTCTTAATCAGTCAAAATGCTCTGGCAGCTGAAATATGTGACTGTGCCAGGACTCACTGAAGATCACTACATCGTCCAAAGAGACTGCACAGATCGTTAACCCAGGCACAAAACTGTTCAAGATTTGTTGAAGAGTAAAGGGTGTGTCTTTCATTCCAATGCGCGTCACTTTGAATTGATATCACTCAGAAATGCTTTACGCCTTCTGTGATAAAGATATCTGCGAATAACCAAATGGTACATTTTTAAAGCTTTCAGTGTACTTTGCACATTTCTAGGTCTGTTCCAGCTTTCACTCTCTCTGAAATGTACAGTGCACACCTACAACTTCATAACAATAAGAGCAGCAGTATATAAAGTCAAAAGGTAATAAATGCTGTTATCCTGAATCATAAACTCTAGAAATTTCCCCACCAATCATTTTCCGCAACCGGTCTGTTATATTTTTCCTGTCTCCTTTTATAAACAAGGTCGAACATAGAAAACCCTGCAGTGATCTGGCGCTACTTCCACATACAAGAAAGCAAATTAAAAAATTGGAAAAGTTATGTTCCATTCCTCTGCAAACCTCATACATTCTGCACACACAAAGACATTTGTTACTGGCAAAGCTCAGTAAAGCTTGCAGCATCTGTGTAGCACCTGGTGACCCTTCCTCTGAACTTATCGTAGCAAGGAAGTTGTCAATTTTTATGGAGAACATAAATGCGTTGAGTGATAAGGAGTAAATGAAAGATGCGCGTACAGCACGAACAGACAGAAGATATTTGATTCGACTAATGAGATGAAAATGATTTGGCTAGGCTGGTGAATAGCTGTTAAGGTAGAATGTTCCTTACTAACAATATTTAATATGTAACGGCAGGCTATTTGGTAACAAGGCCTGGTCTGGTGGTTTGGGTGTGTGCATGGGAGATTTTTATCTTTAACATTGTACAGTTAATATTGAAGTGCCGGACTGCAGTGTCCCCAAGCAGAACAGAGGTGTTGTTCATCCAAATTGTACTGATCTTAGCTGGAGCACTGCAACAAGCCTTAGACAGCGATGGTGACCAGGTATGTTCAATTGGCAGGCATCTGGGAGGTAAATGACTCTTTTGTGGGCAGAACGTAGATTATCTGCAAAGCTGTCACCCAGTCTATGCTTCGTTTCCCCAAAGAAGAGGAGATAACATTGTGAGCAGAGGATGCAGTTCACACGATTAACTGAGGTGCAGGTACATTTCTGCTTCACCTGTAAGGTACGTTTTGACCCTTGGATACTGAGGACTGAGGAGGTAAAAGGACAGATATTACAATTTCGTCGATTGTGGGGGAGGGTGCCGTGAGTCTGTTGGGGTGGTGGATACGTTGTTCGAATTAAAGGCCACGTGGACCAGGGTGTCGTAGAGGGAATGAACTCTGCGGAAAATAGACAAGGGAGAGAAGAGGAGCGCGTGTCAGGTGGTGGCAACTCGCTGCCAGGGACAGAAATGGCAGCTAATGATCCTCTGGAAGTGGTATCTGTTGGCATTGCAGATAGCGACAAGGGGAATTCTTCCTCTGTTTTGGGGGGAAAGTGAGAAGGTGCGGCGCTGATTTGCAAAAAATGAGTAAGACCAGGTTGAAAGCCTGTCAACAATGCTACATATCCTTGCTTGAGGAAAATGGTGGCCTGTTTTGAGGCTTCTTTCTCCAAGTTACCCATTTTGGAATGTATACGAATGAGACAGATGAACTGTAAGAATTGAATTAAGTCATTACTGGATTCAGGGTGTGATGGTATATTTTCCAGGTAGCTGTTGGATTGTGTGATTTTGCCGTGAATGCTCGTGGCCAGCCTTTCTCCAGAAATGGAAAGAAAAATATTGGGGACGGAAGGGAGGCGTTAGAGTTAAGCTTAGTGCAAGTGAGGTTGAGACGAAAATTGGAAGCGAAATCGATGAATTCCAGGCGAGAGACGGAAGCAGCATGGACGATATCATCAATATATCAGAGAAAAGGTTGTAGGTTTGGAGCCGAAAAGGGACAAGTATAAGGCATGTTCCATGCACACCACAAAGAGACAGGGGTAACTGGTGCCCATGGGGGAAACCATAGTCACACTTCTGACCTGAACCAAATGATAGAAATTAAAAGGGATGTTCTTCAATATGACCATGATCTTGGGTAAGTAGAAGATGGTGAGTGGAGATGAGAACATCCCATGCCTGCTCTCCAGGAAAAGCGGGGAGCGCTGAAAACACCCTGGTGTGGGATGGGCCAGAAAAGTGTTTGCATGGTCATGGTAAAGAGGAGGTGGCTGGAGCACACAAACTGGAATTCTGAGATTGATTGAAACACTTTTCTATTCCTTCAAGAGCGAGTGATTATTCCATTGTGTAATGATGTGAAACGTGCTGCCAGGAAGGGGTTAACTGAACCTTTTTGTGACTGATTCATGTCAGCCTCCATTGATTCTAAACATTCCAGTGAAGGTTTGCCATATTTTAATAATAAATGGGCTCCATTCAGTATGTTATCCCATGGTATGAGTGTTAGCATTACTGACAGCAGTAATCGGGATCAGCAGCTTCAGATGGAGTGGGAAGACGGATCATAATCTAAGAACATCGGACTGGAATGTTGCAACAATGCATAGGAGATTATCCGGAATAATTGGTTTATTTCTACATAACAGCAGATGTCATTAGCAGTGTAACTGAAATGTCGAATTTAAATATTTCAAAATGTTTACTGCCTTGTCCAGGCTATCGTTGATGTTCCTGGTGAATCTCAGTGTCCACATATTACTTCGACAAATCATGTTTAACTACATTCCAGTTATTTTCAGATCCTCTTCTCTGCTTGCCAATGTTATTGTCATTCTGACACTTTGCATCAAGGTGTCCACTTCACAAACCAGTTCGAACAGCATTAGTGACTTTGTTCAATTACTCTCTTCCTCTTCGGTCCTGGAAGTGTCCCTCATGGGTCACTATGCTTAGCTATCTTGTTTCAGCTGTGAACCACGATTCATTGTATTACTGCCATTTAAATATTGGGAGCACTGAGTTCACTCTCTTCTTTTTTTATTACAAACTTAACTTTCTTCGTATTACTTCATCTAATGTCTGAGAACTATCTGAGATTGAAACAGATGAATCACATGTGTGATGATCCATTTGCCATGAGCTGAATCCTGACACTATATCGTGACCAATAAAACTTTTAACGACTGCCACCTCCAGAATATATGTCACTGGCTGAAACCATCTGTTATTCGAAATATGAGGTTCGAAATACAGATTCACGATGGAGAAAGTGAGGACTGCAGATGCTGGAGATCAGAGCTGAAAATGTGTTGCTGGAAAAGCGCAGCAGGTCAGGCAGCATCCAAGGGGCAGAAGAATCGTCGTTTCGGACATGAGCCCTTCTTCAGGAAGGGTTCACGATTCGCGATGTCAATAATCTGCTGTTGTTAACATTCCCAACTCTAAATCTGCAGAAAGAATTTTGATGCGGTACTTCATGGAACGTATCCAAACACACAAAAATAAATCCCATCAATCCGTCATTGCTGTCCACACTGATGTATTTATATTATTTTTCAGACTGACAATGCCCTTATTTTAACATTCTGAAGCAAGTCATTCAATCTATCAATAAAACAACCCTCACTCAATCTATTTCGCATGTCCAAAACCCTGCCAGTTGTTAAGTTTAAACTGGTTTCTTAAATGTGTGTTTTCTTACAGCAATGACTTTCACATTAACCAATCCATCACACGTGACACACACTCGCGGGCAAGTGCACACACACGCACACACAAACACAAACACGCATATGCACACACAGTCTCTCTCTCTCTCTCTCTCTTCTGCCTTGAACGGGTGCAATGCAGATATAGATGCATAAATGTTCATGAGCTCTATTTAGTGGCGCCTGCAATATGGGTTACAAGTTTTCCCTGCTCGGCAGTAATTATTTAAAAGTATGATCACAAATCATTGGCAAAGACTTACAATGCTCCACATGCTGGCTAGATAGTCCTTTT
>NW_025196581.1:0-3003 GCF_004010195.1 Chiloscyllium plagiosum
TGCTCCAAATGTTGCTCTGCCTTTGAAGTTATTGTGTTCAAATAAGCTACCGGTTGTGGGATTGTTTTCTGGAAAAGTTGGATTTGGCTGAATTCCCTTTGTTTCGGGCATATGAGAGTTTCCAATGAATCCTCACCAGGAATCCATCACTAGTGGCAAAGATAACTCAGGGGTTTAATAGACTGACACTTTGCTTTCTGGTGGAACAAAGTAAGAGAAAGGGATCAATCGGCTGTTGCTTCTCAGGCAGGGAACAATTTTCTCCCTCTCTGTATTGAAACATACAATGATGTCAACTGAACACCAAACTGGACCATGTGTGCTCTCCTGGATCATTCTGTGGAAAATCTGATTATGGATTATATGCAGGGGCATCATTGCTCTTGTTGTACACAATTCCATTCAATCTCAGAAACTGTCCCCATTTTATAATTTGATGACATGCTTACACGTGTCTGGGTAATTTGTAAATACTGGTAGGTGTCTTCGTACTATGTGTGTTAATAGCAATGCATCTTTTTATTCAAATTTGTTCTCTAGCTTTAGTCTCCCTGACAAGAGATAATATGCTTCCAGCTGATGCACTTTTTTGAAAGTCATGGTGGTTCAATCCTATTTTTAGGCTAAGACCAGAACTGATTATCCCCCATTACCAAAGGTTGCCATCCCAGGAATGAGAAAAGGGAAACCTCTTTGAAAATTTCTAAAATAATTATATCCTTTTATTTTAGTGTTAGGGGATCAAAACTGCACACAGTGCATCAGATATTGTCTCTGCAATGCCCTATACAGATGCAGTAAAACATTCCTGCAATTAAACCTTAAGCGTTTGTCAAAAACAGCATCATTCCATTTACCTTCCAAATCACTTGCTGCATCTGCAGACTGGCTTCACATGATTCATGTCCCAGGAACATGGAAACCGCCTGTATCACAGAGTTCTGCAATCTCTCTCCATTTAAATTGATTACCATTATTTTATCCTTCATGCCAAAACAGACAATTTACCTTATGTTATTTCTACTGAAGGTTTCCGCACTAACCTTCCCTGTCTATAATCATTTTGCAGACTCAGTATCTCAATTTGACGGCACAATGAATGACCATCTTGGTGTACGAGCTAATTGAGCTCCAAGCCATTCCCTCCCCTTCCTCCAGATCATTGATACAGATTATTGGTCATTGATGACCCCACAGTGATCTCTGAGGCACTCCATCAGTTAGAGCTTTGCAGCCCAAAAGTAAACATTTCTCTCTACTCTCTATTTCCTGCTAGCGACATATTTCCTGTTCCTGTGTCGCCGTTCAGGCGAGTTGAATGGCCTCGTCCTGGGCTGTGTAATGTAATCAACGATTTGAGTTACTTAATTCTGTATTCCTGTGTAATTTCTTAGAGGGGCAGAATGGTCTCCTCCTGTCTCATTGTAACGATCCTGTCTGACGGATTGGGGTGGTCCCCTACCCTGTAACAGCATCGAGGGGTGGATTCAAGGAACAACACATGGGTTAGGGGCAGCAGTATATCTCTGTAACGGCACCGTGAGACGGATTGAGGGAACAAAACTTTGGGTTGGGACAGCAGTATATCTCTGTAACAGCTTCTAGTGGTGGATTGAGGGAACAACACATGGGGTAGGGGTAGCAGTATATCTCTATAACAGCATAGAGGGTGGATTGAGATAACAACACATTCAGAATAATCATGGTTGGTCCATTTGTCTCTGATCATCCTTCTCCTGTCTGTTGCCGATAAAAAATTACTCTCCTGTCCAGCAAAGACCAGTCGAGCTCAGCCTAGAATATCCTCAATAACAGAGTCTTCGAGGATACCACAGACCGCCCAGCACTAAATGGAAAGGGTCATCTTTATTTCATTGTCGGACCCATACATTAAAACTGTGCTAACCTCACAACAAATCACCACCTCTTTTCATACTTAAGGATATAATAATTATGAATAAGAATGAACCATTCTGCCCTCCAAGCCTGTCCCACATTCCCACTGACTCTTTCCGGTCAAATATGTATCAAATCCAGCCTCTACTGCAATCTCAGAAAGTGAATACTTGGCAGCATAACACCACATGAGCTTGAAAAAAGGAGCAGAATGAGTCTATTCGGCCCATCGAGTCTGATATGCCATTCAATAATTTCTTGTATGTACCCCATATGTCTTTGTGTGTTGCAACGTGTGTGTATACCTATCTCCTTAAATATGTTGTGCATGTTAGTATATTGGGGTGTTTACCAATACGTCTGTGCATTTCAGTGTCTGCATCTTTGTGCAGTGAGCTATCTGTTTTTGTTTGAGAGTGAATTGACTGACGTTGGAACTGACAGCGGGTTTAAACTGACAACTGAATGTTGCTCTTTACTTAGTAGATGGGACCTGGATGTTTCAGAAGCTCCACATGAACCACCTTGTTTCTGTCCGGCTCATGCCAGGTTCCTCCCCACATGGCGGGAGAAGGGGGTGTGAGGGAACAGATATCAGACACAGCACCACCCGGCTTGGACCTTTCTGTCCCATTTCAGACAGTTTCTCTTGGAACAGGAGAAAGGGAGAGAGAGAGGGAGAGTGGAAATAGGTTACCCTGCTGTTAGTGTTGGTGGATGTGGGGCTTGGGGGAATGATGAGGTGTCTGGAATGAGTCAGTCGACAGTTGTAAATCAATTTAGTATTATTAGTGTGCGGGGTATTGTGTAGGTGACAGAGAAAGTGAAGAAGAAAGTTGCTGAATTCAATAGTGAGTTTCCAAATGCCTGAGCCTTATTTGGAAATAGAGTGTGAGCCTTGTTCGGGGGTCAGTGCTATAACAGGTATACAGGGAGTGTGAAAGAGCAGATAGAATATGGTGACCCTTATCCTGACAGAGCGGAGAAGGATATTGACGCTTGTCCTGTATCACAGCGTCAAGGTGATCCTTCCGGAATGTCTTATCCAAGTCTATCACCAATAACGCCACAGACCATGTCCCTCAGATTCAGTTTAAGGAGAGCTTA
>NW_025196581.1:3634-4865 GCF_004010195.1 Chiloscyllium plagiosum
ACGCAAAAGTAAAAAGTCCTAGCTTTTCCAACCTCTCCCTATAACTCAGAGCCTTGAGTCCTTGGCAACATCCTTGTAAATTTCTTCTGCACTCATTCTAGTTTAATAACATCATTCCTATAGCAAAGTTAACAAAACTGAACATAACGCTATAAGTATGGCCTCATCAGTGTCCCGTATTCTGCAGCATAGCTCCCAAAATTCGCTACGTAGTGCCCTGACTGATGAATGCCAGTGTCCCAAAAGTGTTCTTCAATGCCCTGTCTACCTCTGAATCAACTTTCAGAGAACCATCTACCTGAATTCCAAGGTCCGTCTGTTCCACTACATTCCTTAAGACCCAGCCATTCACCATAAAAATCGGATATTGAATTGAATTTCTAAAATGCAAGAACTGACACTGATCTGCATTAAAATCCATTTACCATTTCTCGGCCCCCTTCCCCAGCTGATCAAGGTATTGCTGTAAGTTCTGAAATTTCTGATAACCTTTGTCATTCTCCATGTTACCGCCTATTTTATTGTCACCTTTAAACTCACAAATCATGCACGTACATTCTCATCTAAATTATAGGTATATGTAATACATAGTGGTGCCAGCATCGCCCTGATGCATTCTGTTAGTCCCAGGCCTCCAATCTGACAAGCATCCTTTCACTATTACTCTTTGCTTCCTACCATCAAGCCAATTCTGTATCCAATTTGGCAGGTCCTCCTCAATTTCATGCGATCTAACCTTCCAGAGCAGCGCACCGTGTGGAAGCTTATTGAAGGCCTTACTTGAATCCATATAGACTAGGCATACCACTCTGACCTCCTCAACGTTGCTGGTCACTTCGTCAAAGAATTCGAACAAATTTGTGAGCTATGGTGTCCGATGCACAAAGCCGTGCTGACTTTGATGATAGACTTTTGCCCGAAACGTTGATTTTCTTGTTCCTCGGATGCTGTTTGCTCTGCTGTACTTATCTAGCACCACTCTAATCTTGCTCCGAATCACACCCTGTCTTTCCTAATGCACGTATATCTTATCTCTCAGAAACTTTTCAAGTAAGTTACCTACTACAGATTTTAGGTTTAGTGGTCCATAGTTCCAAGTTTTTCTTTGTAGGCCTTCTTGAGTAAAGGCACAGCATTCGCAACCCTCCAGTCCTCCGGGACCTCACCTGTTGGCCAGCTATGATGCAACAATATCAGACAGGGCTCCCGCAATTCCTTCTCTGTCCTCCTG
>NW_025196582.1:0-4865 GCF_004010195.1 Chiloscyllium plagiosum
CATGACAGTTTCCAACCAGGTTGATAAGGCTGTGAAGAAGGCATATGGTGTTTTAGTTTTTATTGGTAGAGGGATTGAGTTCCTGAACCACGAGGTCATGCTGCAGTTGTACAAACCTCTGCCGCAACGGCACTTGAAGTATTCTGTACAGTTCTGGTCACCACATTACAGGAAGGATTTGGAAGTTTTGGAAAGGGTTGAGGGGAAATTTACGAGGATGTTGTCTGGTATGGAGCAAAGGTCTTACAAAGAAAGGCTGAAGGATACGAGGCTCCTTTCATTGGAGAGAAGAAGGTTGAGAGGTAACTTAATTGAGATATATAAGATAATCAGAGGGTAAGATAGGTTGCACCGTGAGAGCAGTGGATTGTGGTGTCTAGCACAAGGGGCAATACCTTTAAATTGATGGGTGATAGATGTAGGAAAGATTTTCGAGGCAGAACTTTTACTCAGAAAGTAGTACGGGTGTGGAAGGCACTGCCTGCAACAGTTCTAGACTCGCCAACTTAAAGGGCATTTAAATGATCATTGGACATACATATGGACGAGAATGGAATAGTGTAGATGAGATGGGCTTCAGATTGATTTCACAGGCCGGTGTTACATCGAGGGCCGAAGGGCCTGTACTGCGCTGTAACGTTCCATGTTCCATGTTCAGCCTGGCCAAAGTGGATGGTGGTGGATGGGGTGACTGTTCAGGTCTCTGTTTGAAGAAGAAACAGAGAGCCTTCACACCATCATGATGGGAGATGGATGTGCAGAGGGATTGCACATGCACGGTGAAGAGGACTCACCTAGGGCCAAGGAAGAAAAAATCTAGAAATTATGCAACTAACATAAAGCCTCAGATGAGTCATGAATATATGTGTTGTTTCAATTGTTTTCCATTTCAGTCTGCCACAGCACTCCCATGCAATCATTTCCCACTGCACCTCTCGCCTTTACTTACTGCCATGACCTTTGATGTGTCACTTTATTTTTAAAAAACTAAGCTCAACATTCACCATCATCAATGCCAGATGTTCCATCCTCGAAGCAATCCAATACAATCACCAAACAACGTTGACTCTGCCAGATGGACTTGAACTGATCAAATTGACCTACTGTATCTGATTGAATAATACCTTGCCACAGTTTCCCAGTGACATGCGAAGCTAAACAATCTATGCTTCCTGCTTTCTGTCTGCCTTTTCTAATGCAGGGCTTTCATCTGCTACCTTCCAATGGACTGGGGCTGAACCATGAATCATCAGGAAGAGCAACAGTTTCATGAACCAGATAATAAGGCTCTTTCACTTGCTGGATAGCGGTTTCCCCATTCTCCACCAGAGGAGGTGGAAGATTCTGACTGGTGTATGGCCAAAGCAATGGAAGTAATCTATACTGTTGCAGGCAACTTGGTTTTGACACCAAGATGGCAACGGAGAATGGCTGCTCGGTACACTTTTCACTGTCCTCATGTATTCCTATACTCCCCCAAGTCCCTCCTCCCTACCATTTATCTTAGCCTGCTTGGCACACCTTCCTCATTCTTGAAGAAAGACTTATGCCCGAAACGTCGATTCCCCTGCTCCTTGGATGCTGCCTGACCTGCTGCGCAATGTTTACAGCTGGAAAGTGAGGGTTTGAAGTCCTGGCAGCGAATCTATTCCCATAGAACAGTGATGGGAACGCATCTCAGACAGAGTGTCCTCAGCCTGCTCCTGACCCAGGTCTCATTCTCCACATCCTTCCGATCAGTGCTTTCCATGTTATACCCTTAATCTAACAGTAATCAATCACTGTCAGTTCAAATCCAATTACAGGCTCAGTGCTGGTTACAGAACACACTTGCTCCAATGACAATTTGTTGGAATAGGCATTATGTTTTATTCCTCTGAAACACTAACGCTGACTAATCTTGGATCTTGGTATAATTACATCAGAGATACAAGGATTAAGCAAATATCAGAATTATAGGAAGTCTTTCCTGCTTTTAGCAACAGAGATTTTATGATCTGCTGCATGGACTAACCACGTCCCGATAGTGCTGTCTGAAAAAGCTTCACAGTTCAGAAACTTCTCAAGGAAAACTCAGCCAGCGTTGCTCTCTCTCAGTGCCTCATCATGATTACAAAGTGATGGAACTGAGCATTCAGCAATTTGCTGAATTCCCTTGCCGATATGGTCACATCGCTTCCTGTCCAAACACGTACATCCACACCCACACATACACAGACACACACACGCACCACACACACCCACACCAAAAGACGCACAAACACACTCTCCCCACACCCACCCACCCACACACACACACCCACACACACACCCACAGACGCACACACACACACCCACACACAGAGACATATATGCACACACCCGCGCACACAGACATACAGACACAGACATGTGCGCACACATATACACACACAGATGCGCGCACAGACATACACACACACGTGCACACACGTGCACACATACACACAAGCACGCAGACACACACACAAAGACACACACACATACACACACGCACTGACACACCCACATGCACGCAGACACACGCACACGCAGATGCAGACACATGCACCTGTGCACGCACACACACACAAATACTCGCAATCTAAGTGAAAGTATTTTCCAAGTGTTTACACACCAATTTATTGATAAATTTGCCTGAACTTTTTTAGCAATCAAATTCTTGGCTGTCTGTCAAATGTTATATCAAGATGTATTTCATCAATTAATTAAGGGGAACTGGCTTCGATGGCTGGACCAGAGTTTATTGCCCTTGAGAATGTGGTGGGAGTTGCTTTCCTCTGCCCCTGCAGTCCTCACAGTGTAGGAGCAATCGGTCGGTGGTGTGAAGAGGAGGGGGAGAGGGATTGCCCAGGATTTTGACAGAGGGACACCGAAGGAATTACCCTAGTTCCAGACGGTTGTTATAGAGTCATACAGATGTGCAGCACAGAATTAGACCCTTCGGTCCAATTCATGAGTTCCAACCAGATATCCCAACCCAATCTAGTCCCACCTGCCAGCACCTGGCCAATATCCCTCTCAACCCTTCCTATTCATACACCCATCCAGATGCCTTTTAGATGTTTCAATTGTATCAGCCTCTACTTCTTCCTCTGGCAGCTCATTCCACACATGTACCACCCTCTGAGTGAAAACGTTGTCCCTTAGGTCTCTTTTATATCTTTTCCCTCTCACACTAAACATATGCCCTCTAGTTCTGGACTCCCCAAATCCAGGGAATAGTCTTTTCATTGCGATGGGGGAGTCCAGAACTAGAGGGAATAGGTTTAGCTATTCTCTCACAGAGAGAGAGAGAGAGAGAGAAAAAAAAACCGGTGGTGACTTTAACCTGATCACCTCACCTCTCTACATCTCACACCAGCCGTCCAACCCAACTGTGCTGACTGACCTCTGCAGCAGTGTGGCTGGACGGCTAGTTTGTGACATAGAGTGATACCAACAGCGCAGGTTCAACTCCCACACAGGCTGAGATCACTAGTAAGGTCCCACTTTCTCAACTACACCCCTACCCTGGAGCACAGTGATCCTCCGATTAAAATAATTACCAGTCATGTCTCATTGATGGGAAAGCAGCTCTACGGACCACTGGGAGTATGGGGATTTTACTGAAGGAAAAAAAAAGTCCAAGTCAGGATGTTGAGTGGTTTGGAAGGGAATATACATTTCGTGGTGTGCCCATACATCTACTGCCCTTGTCTTTAGGATAGCAGTGATCTTGGATTTGGAAGATGCTTTCTAAGGAGCACTGGTGAATTTCTGAAGAATGTGTTGTCAACGAGACACAATGATGCTACTGAACACCAGCATGTTTGTGGATGTAGTGCCAATCAAATTGATTACCTCGTCTTAAAAAACAAAGTGCTGGAGAAACTCAGGAGGCATGATATAACTGTGAAGAGAGAAAGAGAATGAATGTCTCTGGTGGAATTAATGACTTCTCTCTGGAAATGTTCTGAAGAAGAGTTATATTGACCTCAAAAGTTTCACTCTTTATTTCTCCCCATAGATGCTGCCAGGTTTGCTGAAATTTTCCAGCAGTTTTTGTTTCTATGTTCGATTTCAAGTGTATGTAGCATAGTGGTTTTATATGACTGCTTGCTCATGCTGGTATCCCATTTGGTGAGGGTTGTTGGGTATACACGTGTCCAGACAAGTGGGGACTAGTCCATCACTTTCCTGATGAGTGTCATGTAGATAGTGAAGAGACTTTCAGTGTCACACAATGCATTAGCCGCTGCAGTATTCTTACCCTCTGACCTGTGTGTGTAGTCACAATATGTACATTGCTGAAAATGTGTTGCTGGAAAAGCGCAGCAGATCAGGCAGCATGTGACTTTTGACATTATGATTGAGGGAAGGTCAGTCACTAAAGGTAGTTAGGCCTAGGTCACAATATTCATGAACTTCTGCAGGGAGGTCCTGGAGCTTAGATGGCTGACCTCGAACCCGAACCAATTTCTGTGGGTTTGGAGTCACTTGTAGTCGAACCAGATCATGTTAGAAGTTTATTTTCCCTAAAGTGCATTAGAGCACCTGGTGGGTTTTTACAACAACTGGCAACAATTCACGCTCAACATGAGAGTCATAAGTCCACATATTTAATGGAATTGTTCTGTCATCTGTCATTGATAAGATTTGACCGAGGTCTGAACATCAGGCAACTCAATGGCTGTCTTCCTGACTGATATCCCAACTCGATATTTCTGTTGTAAATACGAAGTAATGGCTTCATTTTTGTTATTGATCATTGGGTGCAATGTTAATTTGCTTCTATTTGGTTTCCAGCAAATGTGAATATAGACAGAGGAAGTGGGCTCTCAGCTCCATTAACCTGTGTTTCCTAT
>NW_025196583.1:0-4866 GCF_004010195.1 Chiloscyllium plagiosum
ACTTCTTAGGGACAGTCTAGAAGAAGGGGCAGACCCTGAACATTAGACAAAGCATGGTGGCTCAGTGGTTAGCACTGCTGCCTCACAGCGCCAGGGATCTGGGTTCGATTCCAGCCTCGGGTGACTGTCTGTGTGGAGTTTGCACATTCTCCCTGTGTCTGTGTGGGCTTTCTCCCATAGTCCAAAGATGTGCATGTTAGGTGAATTGCCCATAGTGTTCAGGGATGTGTAGGTTAGGTGCATTAGTTGGGGGGAATGAGTCTGGGTGGGTTACTCTTCGGAGGGTCGATGTAGACTTGTTGCATTCTAGGGATTCTATGAGTTCAAAATCTCTCAGTGGTGTCTGCAGAGAGATCTTCATGTAACACAGTCACGGCCACAGAGAGCCCTTTCATCCCAACTTCTCCCTTGGGTTTCCAAAGGCCAGTCGTAGCTTTGAGGATTAGAATTGATAGATTCTTGGGGTATGGTGCAAAAGCAGGTAAATGAGATTAAGGTGAGATGAACTCTGACTGAATAGAAAAGCACACTTCAGAGGCCAAGTGACCATTTGCTGCTCCAAAGAAGAAAAATAAATTGCAATATTCACTGTTGTGTTGGATTTTGAGATCCACATTCCCAACTAATTGTGCTAAAGTAGAACCTGTGCAACAATTAAGCTGACAATTGGGACAGAGGTGAGGGAGCATGTTAGTTACTGGCGAAGAGGTGAGGCTGTAGGGGACAACTGCAAACACTTTGATTGAAGACCCCATTAACTGTCATCATTGTTCCTCTCACTGTCCAAATGCACTTCACTGGCACCGCTAGACTGGAGAACATTTTACGACAGAGAAGTGAATGAAGATTAATGAAGAACTCATAGGCGGGCAGATTTTGCAAAAATGCAGATGTAGCAGGGTTGTTGTTATGGGGGATTTCAACTTTTCTAATATCCACTGGAACCTCCTTAGTGCAGATGGTTTAGATGGAGCCATTTTTGTCAGGTGTGTTCAGGAGGGTTTCCTTACTCAGTATGTAGACAGACTGACGAGGGGAGAGGTCATTTTGGATTTGGTGCTCGGCAATGAGCCAGGACAGGTGTCAGATCTCGTGGTGGGAGAGCACTTTGGTGACAGTGACCACAACTGCCTCACATTTACCATAGCCTTGGAGAGGGAAAGGAGCATATTTAATTGGGGCAAAGGAAATTGGGGAAAAGGAAATTATATCGCTATCAGACAGGAGTTGGGAAGTACAGACTGGGAGGAATTGTTCCACAGAAAGGGGACAGCAGACATGTGGAGACTGTTTAAGGAGCAGTTGTTGCGAGTGATGGACGAATTTGTTCCTCTGAGACAGGTAAGAAGGGGTAAGATTCAGGAAGCTTGGATGATGAGAACAGAGGAGCTTCTTGTCACAAGGAAGAAGGCCATTTACGTAAGCCAGGACCTAGCACAGCTTTACAGGATTACAGGCTTGCTAGAAAGGAGCTCAGAAATGGATTGAGAAGAGCCAAGAAGGGGCACGAAAATAGCTTGGCAAGAAGGATTAGGGAGAGACCAAAAGCATTTTATTCATACATGAGGAATAAGAGATAGATCAGGGAGAAGTTAGAGCCGATCAGGGATAGCAGAGGGAACTTGTGCGTGGAGTCTGAGCAGATAGGGGAAGCCCTAAATGAGTTTTTTGCTTCGGTTTTCACGAAGGAAAGGGACCTGGTTGTGAATGAGAACTTTGAGGAGCTGGGATACAGGATTGAACAGATCAAGATTGATGAAGTTGATGTACTGGAAATTTGGCAAACATCAAGATTGATAAGTCCCCAGGGCCAGACCGGATTTATCTCAGGCTGCTCCGGGAAGTGAGAAAGGAGGTTG
Source organism: Chiloscyllium plagiosum (assembly GCF_004010195.1). NCBI lineage: Eukaryota > Metazoa > Chordata > Chondrichthyes > Orectolobiformes > Hemiscylliidae > Chiloscyllium > Chiloscyllium plagiosum. Next base: position 1,860 of record NW_025196583.1, read on the forward strand.
CTAAGCCGCTGGTGAAGATCTTTGCCTCCTCACTCTCCACTGGAGTCATACGGAGGATTGGAAGGATGCGGATGTTGTTCCACTTTTCAAGAAGGGTAATAGGGAAATCGCTGGCAATTACAGACCAGTCAGTGGTCTGTGGTCAGCAAAGTTTTAGAAAGAATTCTGAGGGATAGGATATATGACTATTTGGAAAAGCATAGCGTGATTAAAAGCAGCCAGCATGGCTTTGTGAGGGGCAGGTCTTGCTCACAAATCTTATTGAGTTCTTTCAGGAGGTGACAAGACAGGTTGATGAAGGTTGAGCAGTGGATGTGGTGTATATGGACTTCAGCAAGGTATTTGATAAGGTTCCTCATGATAGTCTCATTCATAAAGTCAGGAGGTATAGGATACAGGGAGATTTGGCTATCTGGATTCAGAATTGGTTGGCTGACAGAAAGCAGAGAGTGGTTGTAGAAAGAAAGTATTCTGCCTGGAGGTCAGTGTTGAGTGGGGTCCCACAGGGCTCTGTTCTTGGACCTCTGCTCTTTGTAGTTTTCATAAATGACTTGGATGAGGAGGTTGAGGGATGGGTTAGTAAATTTGCAGATGGCATAAAGGTTGGAGGTGTCGCCGATAATATAGAGGGGTATTGCAGGCTGCAGCGCGACATAGACAGGATGCAGAGCTGGGCTGAGAAATGGCAGAGGGAGTTCAACCTGGATAAATGCAAAGTGATGCATTTTGGAAGGTCGAATTTGAGTGCTGAAGATGGGATTAAAGACAGGATTCTTGGCAGTGTGGAGGAACAGAAGGATCTTGGTGTTCAAGTACATAGATCCCTCAAAGTTGCCACCCAAGTGGATACAGTTGTAGAGAAAGCATATGGGGTTTTGGCTTTCATTAACAGGGGGATAGAGTTTAAGAGCCATGAGGTTTTGCTACAGCTCTACAAGTCCCTGGTGAGACCACACTTGGAATATTGTGTCCAGTTCTGGTCGATCTACTATAGGAAAGGTACAGAGGCTTTGGAGAGGGTGCAAAGAAGGTTTACCAGGATGCTGCCTGGACTGGAGGATAGGGGGGGCTTGCCTTATGAAGAGAGGTTGACTAAGCTTGGACTTTTCTGTCTGGAGAGAAGGAGGAAGCGAGGTGACCTGATTGACGTATACAAGATAATAGGAGAAAGTGAGGACTGCAGATGCTGGAGATCAGAGCTGAAAATGTGTTGCTGGAAAAGCGCAGCAGGTCAGGCAGCATCCAAGGAACAGGAGAATCGACGTTTCGGGCATAAGCCCTTCTTCAGGAATGCCAGGAATGGATAGAGTCAATAGTCAGAGATTTTTCTCCAGGCCAGGATTGACTAGCATGAGGGGTCATAGTTTTAAGATATTAGGAGGAAGGTATAGAGGGGACGTCAGAGGTAGGTTTTTTACACAGAGAGTTGTGAATGCATGGAATGCAATGCCAGTGGTGGTGGTGGAAGCAGAGTCTTTAGGGACATTTAAGCGACTGCTGGACATGCACATGGATAGCAGTGAGTTGAAGGGTGCGTAAGTTAAGTTATTTTATTTTACATTAGGATTGATCCTCAACACAACATCATAGGCCAAAGAGCCTGTTCTGTGCTGTACTTTTCTATGTTCTATGTTCAATGAGAAAACTCAGGTATCTGCCATTTTAATTGAGGAGGCATACAGAGTATAGGGAATGATGTGGAGAAGTGGGCTTGAGAAAGCACTGTGAAGGAATAGGATGTTATGCAGGATGTATGTGAATGTGTCATTTAACTATCTAATCTGCTCACTCTTTAAACTTCCTTTCTGCACTGAACCCAGGTGTGTGGCCATGTGCTCCTGCTGCTGATTTCCTTCATACCTCCAATCTAATCTTCATGGTTACCCCCAAAGTCATCTACCTCCTGTCAACAGGGACCTTATCTCCTTCCAAGTCATCTCAGTCTCCATCAGCTGTTGTTTTGGGGATTTTAAGTAATAGAATATTCCGGGAAATGGCTAGATTCTCTGTTTTTTGGAGGAGGCATTGCCTAGTCCTTCTGTGGTGTGAACATTAATTGCCTCTATTGCTGAGTTATCATGTTAAGATTAACATCCCTTTAAGAAATTTAACGTGCAGGTGAGCCAAGTACCCAGATGTCATCACATGTCCAGGAACTATGGTCAGTCTACACCGAGGCACCTGAGACCAAGGATGTGTACTTTGTATACCAGCTTTAACTGTAAACAAATCCTTTAGAGATCAGCAAGTAAACAGAATCTATTTACTGTGTGTTGCAGATAGATAAAATAATCATTGCATTTATCAGACCAAATCTAAATGTTTTCCAGGTTCTGCTGCATATGGATATAGACTACTTCAGTAACTCTCAGAGGAGTTGTGAATGATGATGAACATTGTGTAATCATCAGCAAAAGTCCCCATTTCTGATCTTATGATGGAGGGAAGGTCATTGATGATGGCCTGACCAAGGACACTACCCTGAGGAACTCCTGCAATAATACCATAGAATCATACAATACAGAGAGGCCCTTCGGAGTCTGGCAAAACACAGCAGGTCACGCAGCATCCGAGGAGTTGGAGAGTTGACCTTTTAGAAATAAGCCCTTCATCAGGGCTTACGCCCTTCAACCAATCAAGTCTACACTTGGTGTAAAACGGCAGTTGTGTTGTCATGCAACCTCATGTTGATAGTAAATCATGCAATGGGGCCTATGGGAAAAACAGAGTTGAGACAAACATCAGTAAAAATTGAAACAAAAGTAGTAGTTAGCCGAACACAGTGTAAGTAAATGTTAAAATCATATCCTTTAATGAAATAATGTAATAAATGTAACACTTTAAGGAGTTTCTGAGTTGGCTGAGTGACTGCACTGTATTAAGACAGGGGCTGAGGGTCATCATCAGCACCATCGTTACTTTCAGGTACAGTTCTGGGTGTAGGTTTACAACAAAAGAAAATATTCAATCCAGGAATTGATGGCTGTGGTTCATTGTCCTCAGACTG
>NW_025196584.1:0-3175 GCF_004010195.1 Chiloscyllium plagiosum
CTCACTCTCCTCGGTAAATCCCACTCTTCAACTCAGCCCACACTTGAGCGACCAACAACAAGTAAGAAGAATGGTTGATTCCACCGTTCTCCTCGCCCTGCCCTGTCAAGCTCAGTCGTATGATTCTGAAAGGCGGATTCGTGCTTTGGAAAACTTGTATGCTATTTTAAATCAAAGCTCTGGTATCTGTAGTCCTCACGTTCTCCTCCCCATTGTACGCTTTGACGTTGGGCATCATTTTTCCTGTTCGTCACCTGAAATTCTTTTTGGCAATTTCATTTGTGTTGCTAAATGTATAAAGTAACACCCTGTGCATATTGACCTAAACTTTACTGGATTGGGTGAAATTAAATGAATTTAAAAAATGAGGAGAAAAAGACGAAGACTGGTAAATAAACTGTTCAGCAGAATCCTTATTAAATGCCAAGGGATGGAGGCGGGAAAGTCCACATGTTCTTTGAATTTGGCAGCACAAATTGATAATGTAGACAAGAGGGTATGCGACATTATTAGTTAATCAGTCCAGGTATCGAGTACATACTTTGCAAATCATGTTGGAACTGCATACATTATTAGTTTGGCGATATTTAGAAGACGCCTTGGAAAGAGTATAGAAGCATTTTACCAGGATGTTGTCTGGTCTGCAGGTATTCGTAATGAAGGAAGATTGGGCAACATTGGTTTCTTTCACTTGAATGTCGAACGATGAATGGCAAACCGAATGAAGACAACATAATTATTAGTTCCACGAAGGGAATGGATAGTTAGTGATTTTCTTAAACACACAGGTTAGCAACGTCATTTACTAGCTGGACAGGTTGAAATAAAAAAGTGGTAAGTTTGAACAACACCTGAGAGGTTTTTTTGTTTTCCATAGACGGATGTGGAGGCAGTCACAAACGCAAAGATCCAGAGGTATATTGATAGATATATGAGCAGCGGGGAATAGAGGGATACTGACCACATAGAAGCGAAACGATGTAATGGGACAAAGAGTAATATGCTTCTGCGTAGTTTTCCTGGGTGCACAGGCCTTTTCTGTATGGACCGTTCCGTGGTAATGATATAATGAGGAAAAAGATCTCTGAATATAAAACTTTTTTTTGTGTTTTGCTGAAGGAAATGATGGTGAAGAACACAGGACGTAGAACATAGAACAGCACAGCACAGTACAGGCTCTTTAGCCCACGCTGTTGCGCCTTAATTTAAGATCAAACGAAACTACATGCCCCCAATTTACTTCCATCAATGTGCTTGTTCAGCAGTCGCTTAAATATTCCTACTGTTTCTGACTCTACTACCACCGCTGGCAATCCATTCCATGCACCAAAACCTCATTGCCGAAAGAACCAACATCTTACATCTCCCCGATACCCTGTTCACGTCACCTTCGAAAGATGACAGCACGTGGCAGCCATTTCTGTCCTCAGGACACGTCTCGACCTTTCCACTCTAAGTATTCCTCTCATTACATTGCACACCTCTATCAATTCATCTCTCTTCCTTCTTCACTCAAAAGTGAAAAGCCCCAGATCACTCAACTTCCCTTCATAAGACAATCCCTTCAATCCAGGCAGCGACCGAGTAAATCTCTGCTGCACACTCTCGCTAAAACCTGCATTCTTCCAATGATGAGGTGACCAGAACTGAACACAACATTCTTAATGTGGTCTAAAGAAGCTTTTATAGAGCTGCAGCAAAGCCTCGCTGCTCTGAAACTCAATCCCCCTGTTAATGAAAGCCAAAACACCATACGCCTTTTTTAATGAACCTATCTGCTTGTACAGCAACATGTGTCCGTGGACCCCAAGATCCCGCTGTTCCTCCACACTGCCAAAGATTCTGTCTTTCTCCCGCATTCAGCATTCAAATTCGACGTTCCAAAATGAATCACTTTACGGTCATTCCGTTGAATTCTATCTGCCACTTCTCAGCCAAGCTTTACATCCTGTGAATGTCTCGTTTTCGCCTGAAACAGCCTTCAACATTATCTACAACACCAACAACGTTTGTGTCATCGGTAAACTTACTAACGCAACCTTCAGTTTCCTCATCCGAGTCATCTATAAAAATGACAAAGAGCAGAAACTCAAGAACAGATCCTTGCAGATCACCACTGGTTACCGACCTCCAAGCAGAATATCTCCCATCTACTACCAGTCGCTGCCTTCTTTTGGCCAGCCAGTTCTGTATCCAGACAGCCACACTTCGGTTTATCCCATACCTCCTAATTTTCTAAATGAACCTAAAGGGGTAAACATTATCAAATGCCGACTGAAATACATATACAAGGCATACGCTGCTCGACATTTATGAACTTGTCTCATCACATTCTAAAAGAAATCCATAAGGCTTCTGAGGCATCATCTGCCCCTCACGCCGTTTTGACTGTCTATAATCAAGTTCTGTTTTTCCAAGTAGTCATAAACCCTATCACACAGAATATTATCCAGTAACCTACTTAACAGCGACGTAAGACTAATTGGTGTGTAATTCGCAGGGATTTTCCCATTCCCTTTCTTGAATAGAGGAACAAATTCGCCTCCCCCAATCATCTGATACGATTCCCGTGGAAACCGAGGATGCAAAGGTCATTACCAATGGCACCACAATCTCATTGTTCACATCCCACACTAACCTTGGATCTACCAGGTCCGGCTCGGGGGATTAATCTACCTATATGCTTCCCAAAATATACAGTATATTCACTTTCTTAATATCAAGCCTTTTCTAACCTTCAAGCCTTCGAGCCTTCGAGCCTTGCTCCTTCCAAAGTGAATCACCTCATACCTTTCTCCATTAAAGTGTATTCTCCACGGCTTAGTCCAGATCTACGTTTTATCTAGGTCCCTCTGTAACCTACAATACTCTTCACCACTATTCACCTTACCCAACGCTTTACTGAAATCCAGATACACAACATCAATCGTTTTACCCTTAGACAATTGTTTGGTCACCTTCTCAAAGAAGGCAATAAGATTTATGAGGCACTATCTACACTTCACAAGTTATTCCTTTCTACATTATTATAAATCCTATCTAAAATAATCCTGTCCAGCATTTTACACGCAAACGAAGTAAGCTTACTGGTCGATGATGATGAGGATTGTTTCTACTCCCCTTCTTGAATAGGGGACCACGTCTGCTATTTTTCAGTCTTCTGGCACTCTTCGTG
>NW_025196584.1:4311-4867 GCF_004010195.1 Chiloscyllium plagiosum
CATTCCCTACCCCCACTCATCAACCCCCCCCCCCCCCCCGTGAAATCCATGTCTCTGTAATAGCCACAATATTGTATTTCCAAGTAATGATACATGCTCTATTTTCATCACTCTTACTCCTGACATTCCTTGAATTGGAGCAGGCGCACTTTAACCCAGCTTTTTTTTCCCTATCAGTTGCGTATCCTTCCTAACAGACTCTCTGCATTCTATTTCTGCCCTCTCTGTAATGGCCACAACATTGTATTTCCAAGTAATGATACATGCTCTATTTTCATCACTCTTACTCCTGACATTCCTTGAATTGGAGCAGGCGCACTTTAACCAAGCTTTTTTTTTCCCTATCAGTTGCGTATCCTTCTTAACAGACTCTCTGCATTCTATTTCTGCCCGTTCAACATCTATCCTCTCCTCTGATATGTTGCTATGATTATCATCTGCCTGCCAAACGAGTTTCAACCGTCCAGACATTCTATGGTAAATCTCCTACCCAGGGTATTGGTGTCCCTCCAGTTTAAGGGCAACACGTCCTTGATGTACAGGTCTAAACTTACCC
>NW_025196585.1:0-4868 GCF_004010195.1 Chiloscyllium plagiosum
AGATTACTCTTTGAGAGATGGAGGACTGAGAGACAGCAGCCACTTTACAGATATCTGTATCACGGACAGAGAGAGGAAGGGGGCAGAGAGCGATCTGTCAGTGTACAGATATCTCCCTGAGGGAGGGAAAGTGGGGAATGAGAGACACAAGTCAGTGCACAGATATCTCCCTGAGAGAGAGATAGAGAGAGTAGACTGAGAGACACCAGTCAGTGTACAGATATCTCCCTGAGGGAGGGAAAGTGGGGAATGAGAGACACAAGTCAGTGCACAGATATCTCCCTGAGAGAGAGAGATAGAGAGAGGAGACTGAGAGACACCAGTCAGTGTATAGATCTCTCCTTGAGAGAGAGAGAGAGAGAGAGAGAGAGAGAGAGAGAGAGGAGACTGAGAGACACCAGTCAGTGTATAGATCTCACCGAGAGAGAGAGACAGAGAGAGAGAGAGACTGACTGACTGACTGACTGACTGACTGACACCAGCCAGTGCTCAAATGTCTCCCTGATAGAGAGATAGAGTGGGGACTGAGAGACACCAGTCAGTGTACAGATATCTCCCTGAGAGAGAGAGGGGACTGAGACCCTGTTTCTTTCTCTGAAATGCTCTTTAACACTCCAGTTGATGCTGTTGCTGTTAGCATTGCGTTGAAAAGTTTCCAACGAGAGGTGTCAGTTTCAACTGTCAGTTCACATCTCTCTCACACACACACTCAGAGCTGTCACTGGCTTGTTTCTATTCTGGCTGCTGTCTCGGTCACAGTGAGAAACCTCAATCCCTCACCCCCTCACCATGGAGCTTACAGAAATAGGTAGGGGGTGTAGGGGCCGGAGTGTGTTACAGAGATAGAGAGGGGTGCAGGGGCCGAAGGGCTTACAGAGATAGGGAGGGGGTGTAGGGGCTGAAGGGGGTCACAGAGATATGGAGGTGGTTATGGGGATGGAAGGGTTTACAGAGATAGGGAGGGGGTTTTGGGGACAGAGGGGGTTGCAGAGATATGGAAGGATGTCGGGGCTGGTGGTGGTTACAGAGATAGTGAGGCGGTGTAGGAGCTGGAGAGGGTTATAAAGATGGGCAGTATAGGGGCTGGATGGTGTTAGAGGGATAGGAACTGGGTGTACGTGCTGGAGGGGCTTACCGAGTTAGGGAGGGTTTGTAGTGGTGGAGTGTGTTATAAAGATACGGAGGGGGTGTAGGGACTGGATGGGCTGAGTGGGATAGGAACTGGGTGTAGCTGCTGAAGGGGGTTACAATGGTAGTGAGGGATATCGGGGTGTAGTGGGTTACCGAGACAAGAAGGGGGTGTAGGTGCTGAATGAGGTTACAGAGGTATGGAGGGTTTGCAGGAGCTGGAGGCGGTTACAGAGATAGAGGATTTGTTGGGCCTGGAGGTGATTAGAGAGATAGGGAAGGAGTGTAGGGTCTGGAGGAGGAATAGTGACAGGGGTGGGGTTTAGAGGCTTTGAACGTGGGAATCAACCTCCCTCTACACTGTCCCCTCCATCAGCCACTTTCAGGAGAGGAAGCACACGGGGTTAAATACAGAATAAATCTCACTCTGCACTGTGCTCCCATTCCATGACAGAGACATCACTTTACCCCATCAAACACTTCCAGGACAGGGGCAGCATATGGTTAGATGCAGTGTCTAGCTCACTCTACACTGTCCCCATCCGAAGACAGGGAGAGCATGGAGTTAAGTACAGAGTCTAGGTGCCTCTAAACTCTCCCCCCATCAAACACTCCCAGAACAGGGACAGCACGGAGATAAATACAGAGTAAATTTCTCTCTACACTGCCACCCCAATCAAACACTCCTGGGACAGGAACAACATAGGGTTAGTTACAGAGTCTAGCCCCTCTATACTTTCTCCCCATCAAAGAGTCACAGGTGGAGACAGTTTTAATCTCATTGTCACTGAAGGTCTCTCTCCGAGATGGGGAGGGGGGGGGGGTGTGGGGGGTTCTGCTTCGGAGCTGATGTCCCTCCCTTGTACTTCTGAAGGAGTGGAGGATGCTGGGTAAAGAGGTCATGGCTGCTGGTTCCTGCCAGCATCACCCGCCAACAAGATCCGAATACCCTCAGAACACACAGAGAGAGAAAGAGGCCGCTCAGCCCCTCCAGCCATTCAAATCTGATCCACATCAGAACTTTGAGAAAGACAGAAAGGTCAGCACTTTCCAAAACCTTCTGCAATGGTGGCTTGACCCAACGACCTCCTGAGTGCTAACAGCAAGCAGCATCCCAGTGAGCCCCTCGGAATTCTGGGGCAGGGTGAGGTCTGCTGGAGCTCAGAGTCGAAGAGTGTGGCGCTGGAAAAGCACAGCTGGTCTGGTATTTAGCTGACTTACAAGGAATGGTCAGGGCATTTAGCCATTGCGGTTGTGCAGAGTAAGAGTGTATTGGAAAGGGGGGTTTTGGTCCATAGGGATGGCGTAGAGTGGAAGCGAATGGGAAGGTGTTGTGAAGTTGTGTACGATCCTTATGAATTGAAAAGCAATGCGTGCCCACTTTAAGAATTAAAGTGCTTTTCTAATATGAGAGATTTTTGTTAAAAAAAAAAGCTGTGTGGGCGGCAGGTTTCAGTTGCCCAATTTAAAACATTTTGCATCAAACAGCCAAGCAGCAATTTTACCAAGTTCACAAGGCAGCCTGGCAACACACGGTGCCAGGGACCCAGGTTCGATTCCAGTCTCAGGACGATTGTCTGGGTGGAGTTTGCACATTATCCCCGTGTCTGAATGCGTTTCCTCTGAGTACTCCGGTTTCCTCTCACAATCCAAAATCATGCAAGATAGGGGAACTGGTCGTGCTAAATTGCCCGTAGTGTTCTGGGATGTGCAGGCGAGGGTGGATTGGCCATTATAAATTGCCCCGTTGTGTCCAGGGATGTCCAGGATCGGGTGGATTGTGCAAAATTGTCCCATAGTGTCCAGGGATGTGCAGATTAGGACGGATTGGCCATGCAAAATTGTCCCGTAGTGTTCAGGGATGTACAGGTTGTTGAGGGTTGGCCACAGGAAATTGTCCTGTCGTGTCCAGGGGTGTGCAGGTTAAGGTAGATTGGTCAGGGGAAATTGTCCAGTAATGTCCAGGAATGTGCAGGTTAGGGTAGATTGGCCGTGGGAAATTGTCCCATCGCACCCAGGAATGTGCAGGTTAGGTGCATTTGTCAGGGGTAAATGTCGCTTAAAATGGTGTGGGAATGGGTCTGGGTGGGTTACTTTTTGGTGGGTTGGAGTGGACTTGCTGGGCCAAATTCCAATTAAAGATTCTCTGACAGTTTAAATTCAGTTAGTTAGTTTAAAACGGCACTTGGAGACTAAAAAACAAATACATTTAAGTTTGGCTGTTTTGACAACTCAGACCCATCTGGATTGTGAAAACATTGATGTTTGACAGGGGAGAAAAACCAAATCAGGAAAGAGCCAATTGCCATCTGAAGAGGAAATAATCACCTTGCTCTCACAAGAATTTTCTGCGATCTCTGAGATGAAAGCACCATCCACCCACCCATCCACAGCACGTTCAGCTAACATTTCTGTATTAGAATTTGGCAGAGAGAGGCGTTCAGAACAGGAGAAATTGCAGAGAAACATCCCTGACCACAAGAGAGACAGAGGGAAAAGGCTGGAGAAGTCAGAATAATATTTCAGAAGACACATCCAATGTCACCACTGAGAGATTAAGTTTTGAAATATCGTGTTGGTTAATAAGTGGGAGTTTTATTTATTCGAATGGAATCTTGTTTTATTCGGGAATGGGCAGTTAGTGAGATATTACTCGGTTATTACTGGTTCTGTTAATTTGTTCCTTGTTGGAGTTGAATAAATACATTTTTACTTGTTACAAATCAGAGATGCCTTCCATATAACCACACCTTTAACAGATTACAAGATGTCAGAAGATTGGATCTGGGATAAATTGTGTGGAGGCGAAAAGAGGAAACTGTTGAAATCCACATTAATCGTGTGGTTGGAGGGTCCCAAGGCGGAAGATGAGGCTTTCTTCCTCCAGGTATTGGGTGGTTAGTGTTTGGCGATGGATGAGGCTCAGGACTTGCATGTCCTTAGTGGAGTGGGAGGGGGAGTTAAAGTGTTCGGCCTCGGTGTGGTGGGGTTGGTGGACGCGCATGTCCAAGAGATGCTTTTTGAAGAGTTCTGCAAATTGGCACTGTCTACCCAGTGTAGTGGAGACCTCATCAGGAGCGACGGATACAGTAGATGTGCAAGTGCAGGTAAATCATTTTGTGCAGAGTGGGAGCGAACAGGAAGGGGTTTCGGTTCATTGGGATTGTCAGAATGGGTGTGAATGGAGCGGGAATTCATTCCATTTGGATTATGTAGAGTGGGAGTGAACTGGAAGAGATTTGGGTCCATTCGAATTATATAGAGTGGGAGTGAATGGGAAAGGGTTTTGTGTCCTTTGAGATAGTGCAGTTTGGGAGTGAACGGGAAAGCATTGGTGTCCATTGGCATTCTGTAGAATGCGAGTGATTAGGAAGGGGTTTGTGTCCCTTGGGACTGTGTAGCGTTGGAGCGAATGGGAAGAGGATTGGGACCATTGGGATTGTGTAGAGTGGGAGTGAATGGGGTTTGGTGTGGATTGGGGTGCTGCCAAGTGAAAGTGAACGGGAAGGAGTTTGGGATCGTTGTAAATTTTGAGAATGACAGAGAACAGGAGGGGATTTGGTGCCCAGTGGGATCCTGCAAAGTGGGAATGAACATGATGCGGATTGGAGCCATTGGGAATTGGTAGAGTAGGAGTGACTGTGTAGGGGTTTGGGTCCATTAGGATTGTGTGGAGTGGGAGTGATCAGGAAGGTCTTTGCATTCATGAGGATTCTGTAGAGTGGAATTGGATGGGGAGG
>NW_025196586.1:0-4868 GCF_004010195.1 Chiloscyllium plagiosum
TAGGGGGATGAAGGTAACGTATTTGATGTGATGTATATGCAAGTCATTAAGTCGTTGATAACTTTCCCAACGGTAGGCCGCTGCACAAAATGCGGAAACATTGGATTGAGTATGATTTAGCAATTTGGAATTGTAGTTGGCTAGCTGAAAGGAAACAGAGAGTGGTGGTTCGTTGGAAATATTCATCCTGCAGTTTCGTCACTACTTGTGAACCACAAGAAAATGTTTTGGTTTTTGCTGTTTGTAATCTTTATAAACGACCTGGATGAGGGCATAGAAGGATTGGTTCTTAAATTCGCAGATGTCACGAAAGTGGGTGTAGTCGTGAATAGTGCAGAAGGATTTTTAAATTACAGTGGGGCACAGATAGGCTGCAGGACCGGCCTGAGTGGAGGAGAATGACGGTTAATGCGAAAAGTGCAAGCAGATTCATTTCAGAAGGAGCAACTGAAATACAGAGTACTCTGTGTCTGTGAATGATAAGTGTTGGTAGTGTAGATACGCAGAGGGATCTCAGCGTCCAGATATATGGATCGCTCAAAGTTGTTAGCCAGGTTGATAGGTTTGTTAAAAAATGCATTTGATGTGTTAGCTTTTATTGGTAGAGAGAATGGATTTTCGGAACCATGAGGTCATGCTGCAGCTGAACAAACCTCTGCTTCGGCCACACTTGCAGTGCTGCATGCTGTTCTATTCACCACATGAAAGGAAGGATATGGAAGCTTTGGAAAGTGTACAAAGGATGTTTTCGGAGATATTTGCCTGGTATGGAGGGAAAGCTGTCGGAGGAAAGGCTAAAGGACTTGAGGCTGTTTTCGTTGGAGAGAAAATGATTGAGAGCTGACTTATTTGAGACATATAAGATATTCAGCTGGTTAGATACGGTGGACAATGAGCAACGTTTTCCTCGGATGGTGATGGCTACCATGAAATATTATGGACTAAGCCAGACCACTCAAAACATCTTAAGCAGGCAGCTGAGACCATAACTTTGCAATTTGTTTCAGGATAATTACAGTAAAAATTGCCCGGATTGAGTCAGCTAGGTTGACTCTTAGATTTCAAAACAGATACAAATATTCACAAAATTACACAATGGTACAGAAAGAACAGAATAACGAACCCCTACAAACATTAACATATACAGATAAACTTATTTATGCTGTTCTGAATTTACACAAAAGTTCCAAATAGCAAACTGCCTTTAAAAGCGATATAAATCAAGCATATGCTTACAGGTTGAAATTCAAGAGCAGAAAGGAAAGACAGAGACTCTACACAGCTCCCTGTTGAACTTCCAAGAGTTCAAGACTGAACTGAAACTGCTCAGCTGGACAGCTGACCACTAACCTTTCATTGAGTAGGTAACTTCTAAAAGAAGGACCACTTTGGACTGAAGTCTCATCTGGTTGCATACAAGAAAAATGCCTCTCAAAATTCTTTTCATCTCTGTAGAAAGCCAGACTGATCGGACCCCGGCCAGGATTACTGCCCCTCTGGAAAAACATGAAGGACAGAGTCTCCTTGAGCGAAGGAACAGCTCTTAGAAATAAAGAAGTACTAGCTTTGTTACAGAGGGAGCAAGACATATTTTGAGGAGCAATAGATGTAGGACAGATTACAGAGTAAGTTGCTTTTAATAGATAGTAGTGAAACGCACTGCCTGCATCAGTAGACTCGCCAGATTTCACGACTTTTAGATGACATTTGGATAGTCATAGAGTCATAGAGTAACGGGAAATTACAGCATGGAAACAGACCCTTCGGTCCAACTCGTCCCTGCCGACCAGATATCCCAAGCCAATCTACCCCACCTGCCAGCACCTGTGGGTGCAAACCCTTCATATTCATATCCCCATCCAAATGCCTTTTTAAATGTTGCAATTGTACCAGCCCCCACCACTTCCTCTGGCAGCTCATTCCATATACGTTCCACCCTCTGTGTGAGGAAGTTGCTTCCTAGGTCTCTTTTATATCTTTGCCCTCTCACCCTAAACCTATGCCCTCTTGTCTGGACTCCCCGACATCAGAGAAAAGACTTTGTCTATTTATCCTATCCATGCCCCTCATAATTTTGTAAACCTCTATAAGTTCACTCCTCAGCCTCCGATGCTCCAGGGAAAACAGACAAAGCCTGTTCAACCTCATCCTATAGCTCAAATCGTCCAACCGTGTCAACGTCCTTTTAAATCTTTTCTGAACTCTTTAAAGATTCACAACATCTTTCTGATAGGCAGGAGACCAGAATTGCACACAATATTCCAACAGTGGCCTAACCAATGTCATGTACAGCCGCAACATGACCTTCCAACTCCTGTACTCAATACTCTGACCAATAAACAAAGAAAGCCGAGCAAACGCCTTTCTCACTGCTCTATCCACCTGTGACTCCACTTATAAAGAGCTATGAAACTGCGCTTCAAAATTTCTTTGTTCAGCAATACTCCCTCGGAACTTACCATTAAGTGTATACGTCCTGTTAAGATTTACTTTCCCAAAATACAACACCTCGCATTTATCTGAATTAAACTCCCTCTGCCACTTCTCTGCACATTGGCCCATGTGGTCAAGATCCTGTTGTAATCTGAGGTAACCCACTTCGCTGTCTACGAAGTGAAGTCTCATCTGGTTGCATACAAGAAAAATGCCTCTCAAAATTCTTTTCATCTCTGTAGAAAGCCAGACTGATCGGACCCCGGCCAGGATTACTGCCCCTCTGGAAAAACATGAAGGACAGAGTCTCCTTGAGCGAAGGAACAGCTCTTAGAAATAAAGAAGTACTAGCTTTGTTACAGACCTCCAATTTTGGTGTCATCTGCAAACTTACTAACTGTATCTCTTACGCTCGCATCCAAATCATTTACATAAACGACGAAAAGTAGAGGACCCAGCACCGATCCTTGTCGCACTCCACTGGTCACAGACCGACAGGCTCTAAAACAATCCTGCACAACCACGCTCTGTCTTCTACCTTTGAGCCAGTTCTGTATCCAAATGGCACGTTCTCCCCGTATTCCATGAGATCTAATCTTGCTGATCAGTCTCCCGTGCGGAATCTTGTCGAACGCCTTACTGAAGTCAATATAGATCTCATCTACCTCTGTGACCTCATCAATCCTCTTTATTACTTTCTTAAAACGAAAATTGAATAGCTTATTTTAGATGGGCTTCAGATTAGTTTCACAGATCATTGCCACATCAAGAAAAGAAGGGCCTGTCCTGCTCTGTCATGTTCTATGTTCTATTTGCGTTTTCCTACCTTACCGAAACTATCCTACGTCACTCACCCTGGTTCCTGTAAGTTCGTCATTGCACCTCACTGCCAATTTGCAAATGCACATACTTCCTGCGCACAGAATAATCGTGAACGGGAAATTTTTCCTAACACCCCACTTCCTACAGGAATAGCACAAAGCTTTACTGAGGCCATCTGTGCAAATTTAACAATCTTCCAACCCTGAAAATAGAACACCCCGATTGTTCTAAACAATCTCCTTGCGGGTTAATTGATAACTGCTTTACTGTGTTTAAAAATAGAATGTAATGTGTAGACGAATCGCAAAGTGCATATTTAATACTAATAATCTACGTGGCATTTTAGATTTAGATTTGGAGGATAATTAGACAGAATAAACCACTTTCCGGTTCCCCTGATGTGATCAGCTCCCTCATGACTTTGTTTAAAGTAAGCTGTGAACTTCGCTGTTTATTTTTCTGAGACAGAACGCGGATGTCCAGATACTTGAAATTAACAGAAGAGGTAGACAGCTCTGAAACTTCAAAGTTTTGTCAGTCACCTGTGCAGGTTCTCAGTTACACTTGAGGAAATGGTGATGAGTTAGAATCACGACAGTCTAATTGCTGGAAATAAATGCAGAAAGTTCTCACGGAGAGTACTCCAGGAATTTGACTCAGTGACACGAAAGGCATTTGCTTTTCATCTGTCGCATTCTCCCTGCTCCCTCTATTCCTTTAAGTATGTTGTTTAATTCTTCTTCAGAGTTCTAGTTTTCTGAGAAAAGGTCAACGCTCCCGAAATGAAAACTCAGATTGCTGCCAGATCTGTGGAGATTTTCCAGCAGCTTGTGTTTCCGTTTTGATCCCCTTGTGCCAATGTTCGCAAACAAGCCAACACATTATAAATCAGTGGATTCTACTTCAAAAAAAGAAGCAATCAAATCTAACACTGAAATAAAACCTCAGTAAAAGAGTAGCTCTTAGAGCTACAATTTTATCCCGGCCTACACCTTTAATTACCCAGAAACCTCAGATGCTACATTGGAAATTGTGGCTTCTGTATTCCATCTGATCTAACTTGTTGGCAACTTGGATTCAAATCACATCTCGTAAACAAGGCGATTTCAATTCAATTATTCATCAGCCTATTCGGAACATATGAGGAATCAAAAGCCAGTCTCATTCATGGTCATCATAAATGTGCCCTTGAATGTCATAAAGATGCATCTGCGAATGCCATTTGCCCCGTTCTGGCTCTAAGTGACTTCAGGTTCAACGCAACAACTCTTTGTTGCCCTCTGAAAGCAAGCAATCAGTCGGAGCTATTAGGGATAGACAACAAAGATTGGCATTGCCAATGATGTCCATGACATAGTAAGAGTTGTACTGTTTCGAACGTAATTTCTGCTTCAGTACCAACTAAGTCTGCCTTGGCCTCCCTCAGAAAGACAACAGAGAGAAAGCTCGTGCTAAGCCGAATGTAAAGTATACAACAGGAAATACAAAGGGGATTAGGTCGATATACACTGGTTTGGAAAAAATGGACAAAAATAAAGTTCCTTTGTTCATCACTTTAGTTTGAAAATGTATCTGAGAAAACACAAGATAATTTTGAGAACTGAAATAGAAAG
>NW_025196587.1:0-4869 GCF_004010195.1 Chiloscyllium plagiosum
TGTGATGTGGCACAGCAGAAAACAACCAACATGGCAGTGCCCATGTTTTCTCCTTCTGCTGTAGTTGTCACGTTCCCCTCCAGATCGAAAAGCCACAAGCATAATATGCGACTCAAAAACAGGCTGCGACAATCGTTCATATTCCAGACAATTTTGTTTTTTCACCGTTTTTCTGAAAGTGAATGGAGATATTTATTTCCCTGTTGATGTGAAATTAGATTCTACATTGAATGTCCTCGCAGTTTTCTGTTGTTGTTGCGAAAAGGAGGGAAATTGCGATATGAAACTTGGTTACTTTTCCCTAATTTCCTTAATTTCTGTCCTGATGAGAGAGGCTGGTGATTGGTCCTCTCGGTCCGGTGGAGACATCAGCCCAATTGTTAACCTCATCTAATCGAGACTGTAACTGGTAATCTTCACTTTTCATGGTTCATTGTTAGTCAGTTCTGATTCATGTTACATGAGCACTTTCCTGGACGTATTGGTGCACTAAGGCGCCAGTACGTTGAAAGCATCATTTGGGTGAGTTACTCTTTGTAGGGTCGGTGTGGACCAGTTGCACGGAAGGGCCTGTTTCTATACTGTAGGGAATCTTATCTAACCATCTTCCAGAAAACTACCCCAACGCACTGACTTAGTGATGAATGCCTATTCAAACTGTTGATCGCCACTGCAGCATCTCAATCACTCTATTTGCCAAATTTTCACGTTTATTCTTTTTCAACATTCCTGTCAGTATAAAGATCCATATGCCTTTGAAATGTTGAGAGTGTACCAGATTCCACCACTAAATCTGACAATTCATTCCAAACACGCAAAACTTTCTGTGTGAAAATAAAATGTCCTTCAAATCCCTTTTAATTTTTACCACTCTCCCCTTAAACCTGTGTTCCCTTGTTTTGAACTTGCCTGTCTTGGGAAGAAATATTCATTGACCATTTACTCTGCAGTCTCCCTCATATTTATATAAACCTCTGTAAGCCCATCCCTAAGCCCTCAAGCTCCAGGGAAAATTATCATATCCTATTCAGCTTTACGCCACAATCCTAACACTGTAAGCCTTGCAACATCCTCATACATATTGTCGAACTTGCGCCAAGTTCGCCATTGAAAGGGCGTGTGTTAAAGTGCCTGAAGTGAGGCGATGCTGAAACACTTATCCTGAAAAACGTGGTTGCGGGGTTTGTGTGGCAGCGTGGCAGAGGTGTCGAAGGTGCTGTCTTTAAACTATAACCTCGATCCAGTCATTGATTTGAATTCGCACCACGACCAGAACCACAAGTGAAGACAGGAACTCTGTTTATCATGAAAGACCTATAAACATTGAGATGTCAGGATTTGATCCCATATTCACAGGAACTTTCACGAACTAAGGCTGAGGGACTGCCCAAGCTCAACGATTCAAAACCATGCGTGCATTTACTTGACTATTCGAACACAGGAACTCGGGTTCATTTTTGTGTGTTTCACAGTTACTCGGAGAAAATTTAAAACAACCTCCGTTTTTGCAGCAGATTTCAAAGCTGGATACTCTCCACTGAAAATGCACAGGGAGAGGCAATTTCTTATTGTTTTTGTTTTAAACTGATAACTTAGACTGTTTAAACTGACAGGATAACGAAGATCTGTCCATCGTCTAGAACACGTTTAACCGTATTAATATCCGCAAAGGGAAACTCACACTAAGAGGAATGGTCTCATTGTGGTGAATTGTTAAGGCGTGGTGTGTGAATCAGAGTGAATAGTGGTCAGTAAATACTGACACTGACATTGAACGTTGCAACACCAGCTCCTCACTCACTTGCTGTCTCATGCCTCCCAGTCATCATTGCCTTTCATATTTTCCCCTCGTCCTTTCCACGTCTCAACTTATTCCGAACTGCTTGCAAGTGTTTCCTTAGAAACTGCAGCTTTCGGAAACGCATTATTGGGATAAAGTCATTACTCAATGGGATGGGATGCACCGTCAATCCCTAATTACCCGAGAGATGGAGATTTTGAGTTACTCCGCAGAACCCTGGATGTCCTCAGTGGCGGGGTACAGGTATGATGCCACGAGGTAAGGATTTAGACCTTGTGACATTGAAGGAACAGCTAGATATTTTCAACTGGGAAACGCGAGATCCTTGGAGGGATAATTGCGGTGATAGCCTTCGCTTGTATTTGCTGCCATTGTCCTTCCAGACAGATGCCGATCGATGACTGAATTGCTCTGGCAGGTTCCGTGTGTGTGTTCTGTGTGCAACCAGGATTTAGTTTTCATTCGGATAATTCACAAGAAGAGACTTAAATCTTCACTTCCTGATTGGGAATTAAAGCCTGTTCTGGGCAATATAAACTCAGACTCGTATGCAGGGATGTCCATTGATACTGCAATAGCATTTGGGACCTGACCTGTACAAACGCCTGTGCCTGCTCTTCACGTCATAATCGTCTTCTCAGCAGCTTTTCTCTCTTCAAGTTTCGAAGTCGGTTCATATTATCACCCTTGGTTTCAATTTGAAGAAGGCAATGCAGTGATAATCTGATGTTGTTCAGCAGATATACTGCAGCAAGTTAAGTAAAGACTGATGCTAACACGAGCTCGTTTTGAGCTGTTGTGATGTGTCGGCAACAAGAAAGACATCGTTCAACTCGCCTCATTCTGGATGACGGGGTCGAAATGACCAGTGGTTTCTTGCTGAATTAGTTCATGGTCTGGAATGTAAAAAACTTCAAATATGAAAGTACAGCGACAGGTAACGGTTCACAGAGTGTGGAATTCCAAGTGAAACAGTGACGGTGATTATATTTGCTGATTTCTCACCTTGTGATTGCTGTTTCCATGATGTGGACGTTTACATTACATATAGACACACTGTCAGAGACAAACCTGGTTTTTGGGTCAGTGACGGAATTGGTAACACGCCTTTTATGTCGAGTTAGGGGATTGTCGGTTCGCATTTAAAATCGCGAGGATGCAGCATGTTCGTCCATTCCTGTTGTCTGTCAGGAACGGAAGGAAATGGGTTTTCTAATTCACAGTTTCTTTCGTCCACTTTAAATTCTAGCTCAAAGCAACGTCTCTCATTGTCTGTCGAACTGGCTTTGGTTTAACCAAAATCTGTCTTTTAGCGGTTGAACTTGCATGTTGGAGTGGACAGCTGAAGTGAAGCACAAGGAGCTGGTCAAATCCTGAGAACTCTGCCACTCTTGTGTGTCTCTTTCTGTGGAAGACACGACGTGGGTAATAACACAGTGTGACTATGTCAGACTTCAATCCCATTGTTGTGTCATCTAAGATCAAAGTGAGAACCTCACTGCCATTTGCACTGGAAACATCAGAACACATAAGGTTATGGACCAAAGCTGGAAACTGGGAATAGAATAGATGAATGTATTTAAACCAGACTGCACCATATGCCAAATGGGATTTTCCATTCTGCAAAACTTGAAGACGAGTAGAAAACAATCTGCAGTGAAACTGATCAGAAATGAAAGGGAAAAGCCATTTCATTGAGAATAACTGCAAGAGCGTCTGTCTTCATTCCGTGTAATCTCGTTGTTAGGATTTGGAACTAGAACTGCCATGACATTAGTTCTATTTTCGGACAGGGAATGAATGTTTTATTGTGCAAATATATCGTGGTACCAGTATTTCTCACCACTGGTCCGATCCTGGTATGCTTGGTTTTGTGCCAGGTTATCAAAAATCAAAACGATGCAGGTTTTGGAAATCTGAACTAAAAACGAGAATTGATAGAGAAACCCGCTGCACTTGGCAACATCTGCAGAGAGAAACAGATTTTTTTAGAGCGACAGAAGCAGGTTAGTTATAGATGTTCAGATTATACTGCTGGGAAAATGATAATTTTACCTGTCGAATCAGGACATTTATCAAAATCACGCTTGAGCTTACAAACGTCGAATTTACAATCTTAAAAGGACTTAATCAGTTATTATGCCACTTTCATTTTCCTGAGCTGGTGGAAGGCTATGTTTTAATGGCTACATTTCCTTTTGCTTTCTGTTATTTAGCAGTCACTTCGAATGGAGAATTGTTTCTTTCAGTGTCTACCTCAATATGTGTCTCTCTTTTTCTATATTTCTCTCTGTATCCTACTGGGCATTTTTCACATTCTCTGACACTCTAGTTGCCCATATCCCTCATTTCTCGTTTCTGTTCTTTGAAAAGCCTAGACATTCAGAGACAGTTTGAGATTCGAACTGCTGAGAATCGGTCGAAGTAGTCTCACATTCTCTGGATCATGCATCTGTCACTTCGACCTGAGGCAAGGAGACATTTCTTCCTCAAAATTTAAAGACCCTTTCGAAGTTAAAGTTGAATTCCTTATCCAAGAGAAAAAAGAAAGTAATTACACGATAGCTGAAGAAGAACAAGGATGCATTTGCTGTTGGTGTACAACGAATAAATGGTGACAGCAAGAATGAGGGTGATCATGTCGTTGTGTCAGTGCCATTACCACAACATTTCCCGGGAATTCTGCAGTATCTCCTGCCTCACCACTTAATTTCCACCAAACTGGGAATGAAGGAATGAGAATAAGAGGATGAGAAGCAGAAGTGCTTGTGGAACTGCGGGAAGAATCTCCAGGTTAAAATAGTAGTTAAAAAGAGCAACATACACTACTGGATTTAAACCAGGAAAATGGAGCAGGAACGCGAAATCAGAACTTACCGAAATTCAAACAGGACACTGAGTTTCTCAATCAGCAACACAATACTTGCGAGAAATAACGTGCTTTCAATACAATGAGCAGGCACCCGTGTGATGGGAGGTGCTTTCACCAGCTAAGACACGGCGCCACGTTAAAAGCCAGATTTCTCGTCCATATATGCAATTCCTGAACCACCTGATCACAGGAATTC
>NW_025196588.1:0-1601 GCF_004010195.1 Chiloscyllium plagiosum
TATTCCAACATTATTCATCATTGTACAGTAATGGCAATATTATTAAAATCGCTTACATGCAACATGTCATTGACTACATTGTTTGTTCAGTTTCAAGCTCATTTTCATGATCTACTAATTCTCTTCCTAATTCTGACACAAATCTTTAAACATTGATCATAATATTAATCATATAAATTGATGTAACATATCTCTACAAGGAATCCGGTGGATGGAAATTCACAATTCTTGTACTACATACATTTTTAACTTTAAAAAAGAAGAATTTAGATCAATAATCACTGAATGGCTCGTTTTTCAGCCATCCATAAAGCTAGGTACTATGTTTTATTCCTCAGTTTACTGATCTTAAAAAAATATCCAATCAACATCACAGCAGAGTGCTTATGAAATATTGAATCATTTTAATTCTTCAAAAGACAGCATTAATTATCAAGTCACTGCCATTATAATATTGGCACAATTATTTATAAAAAAGTCTTTTGAACAAGTATAGTGAGATTCAAATTTAGATTTAATCCATTATTTGTAAGGAATGCAAATGCGTTACTGCTCTTCGTGAAAGGATCAGAAGGCGGTAACTACACTCTCAAACGGAATGGCATATGATCAGAACCAGGTTGGAGAAAAACTTTACAATGCTTTGCACAGTAATTAAATGGAGTTGCATTACATTTCACTACGAGAGCACATTTGTTCAAGCAAATTCGAAGGCAGGTTTGCAGATGGGAAAGTAAGCAAGAAAACTCCATTCCTGTCCATTTAAAAGCTGCAGTTGAAGAACAAAGCAGTTTCCACCCAATTTCGAACTGGGGACCTGAGGCGAACGCGATCGCGATGACCACTGCACGACAGAAACAAGGCTCAACCGGCCATGCTGCCGCTCAGTGCCATCCAGCACTGAAAGTTGAAGCCATTCTACGTTTCACCTTTCTGTTTCCAATAGCTCGTTGCTGTCAAGCGTAATTGACATCTTGAAAACGTAAAAAAAAGACACGTGAAATTGTTGCCAAAATATAGACAAGGATGTCGTAAATGTTTGGACTGTAGGGCGAGGTGGAATAGGCTGGGACAAATTTCCCTGCAGCGTAACGGCTGCGACATGATCTTATGGATGGGTTGTAAACTGAGTATTTACGTGTTTTACCCAAGTTGGGGTGAGTTGAAAACTCGAGAGTATAGGTTTGAAGGTGAGTGGACTGAAACTGACAAAGGACCTGAGGCATATTTCCCACACAGAAGGTTGTGCGTGTATGGAATGAGTTACCAGAGGAAGTGGAGGAGGCTATTACACTCAGAAAATTGATTTCTGGATAGGATGGGTTTAGAGCCAAATTACATGAGATTAATTTACAGTGTGGAAACAGGCCCTTCGGCCCAACAAGTCCACACCAACCCGCCGAAGCGCAACCCACCCATTCCCCTACATTTACCCCTACATTTTGGCTATGTGGTGAGCATGGACGAGAGACACCGAAGTATCTGTTTCCACGCGGTGTACCCCAATAACGTCGTGTTGCTCACACCGGCATTAAAGGATTACTTTTTAGCGGAGCTTGCCGTCGCAGTCTGTGGCACAATCATTTAGTCTGTTCGACTGC
>NW_025196588.1:2521-4869 GCF_004010195.1 Chiloscyllium plagiosum
AAACTCATCCGATTAGCTTTGCAATTTTCTGAGTGTAATAGCCTCCTCCACTTCCTCTGGTAGCTCATTCCAAACACGCACATCTTTCTGCGTGGGAAATGTGCCTCAGGTCCTTTGTCAATTTCAGTCCGCTCACCTTAAAGCTATGCTCTCGAGTTTTCAACTCACACCAACTTGGGTAAAACACGTAAATACTCAGTTTACATAAGGTCATGTCGCAGCCGTTACGCTGCAGGGAAATTCGTCCCAGCCTATTCCACTCGCCCTACGGTCCAAACATTGACGACATTGTCTATATTTTGTCATCAATTTCACGTGTCTTTTTTTTTACGTTTTCAAGGTGTCAGTTACGCTGGACAACAACGAGCTATGGGAAACCGAAAGGTGAAACGTGGAATGGCTTCAACGTTCAGTGCTGGATACCACTGAGCCGCAGTACGAGCGCGAGCGGCTTGTTCCTGTAGTGTAGTGGTCATCACGTTCGCCGCACACGCGAAAGGTCCCCAGTGCGAAACTGGGCAGAAACTGCTTTGTTCTTCAACAGCAGCCTTTTCCATGGACAAGAACGGAGCTTCCTTGCTTGTTTTCCCATCTGCAAACCTGCCTTTGAATTTACTGGAACAAATGTGCTCTCGTAGTGAAATGTAATGCAATTCCATCTAATGACTGTGCAGAGCATTGTAAAGTTTTTCTGCAACCTGGTTCTGATCATATGCCAATCTGTTTGAGAGTGTAGTTACCGCTTTCTGATCCTTCCACGAAAAGCAGTACCGCATTTGCATTCCTTGCGCAGGCGGCTCAGTTCAAAGACAGGGAAGAAGCTGATGCTCTGGTGTCACAGCGCACCACGAATTCCTGAACTTGTCTGCCTGTCAAATATACCCCAAGGTCGTTGAAATTCCTTCTTTGTGATTCGCTCAGCAACCAGAGACGTGAAGGTGACTCAGGCGTGAGAACTCTTCACATCGAGAACGAAAAGCACTCAAGGGCAGTTAGCACCTCTTCCGGAGCGGGGTGTGTGTGAGCTAATTACCTTATGACTTCTGTTACGATGTTCAGAAAGTGCCTTTTAGATTGATGTGAACAGAGACTGCATTTCTAATAAGCACCGTGGAGTTTAGCAAAATTTATTGAGTCGCTTCTCGTCGATTCCCACACAGGTTTCCAACTCAGTTGGTATCCATGAGGCTCATGTCCAGGACTGAGCATCTCTGCAGCAAATTGCACGGTTAAGGTAAAAGGCACGGAAAGTGGCATCTCGAACTGGCTCCGAGGTCAGAGCATCCTCACAATGTGATCTGTCGTTCTCGGATTGTAATGCTACCTCCGGTTTTAGGGTGGAGAACATTCTTTGGGACTCTTATTTTGCAAAACAGACACAGTGACTGTAACTATGCTGCACGGTATGATGTGGAACACGGCCTGCTCAGGTTTGTGCATTTTCCCTGTAGTCCGGTGTGTTTCGTGTTCGGTGTAAACGTGAAAGGTGTCCTGTTTCGAGCAATGGGTGAAATCATTTAGCAAAGCAAGAATCGAAATTGCAGTAATGTCAAGCAGCTCATGGTAATGTGACCAAATCATTACCGATCGTATGTTCTCACGCACTCACAGATACATTTGTAGCTGAAAAGAGTCTGAGAAGATAGACTCAGCATACCATTGATTTTTGTCTGGATTGATGGGCTATCATTATGTGCTGCGAAATTGATATTGTAGACGGGCATATCCCAGCAGCTGTGCGAGTCGGACAGGGGTCATGAAACCCTTTTAACGTGACTTTGCATGTGTTGTTATGCAGGATCACAATTGGAAGTGCAAGAAAATGGGCACTGCGGGCGGCTGGTAGTGTGGCCGAGCGGTCTAAACCGCTGCATTAAGACTCCAGTTCCGACAGAGGCGTGGGTTCGAATCCCACCGCTGCCAAGATCTGCTGATCAACTCCAACGACGCCGCTTGTTCAAATGCGGTTTCGACCCCCGCTGCATTTCTGTTTGAAACAGAAGAAAAATGAGTTTGCTTCCCGTGGAATTAACTGTGGTGTGGAAAAGTGCCGAATTTTCCGAAGTGTCTGTGCTGTCATGATCGTGTTCGCCTCCCGCGCGAAAAATCGCACGCAGCTCGACTGTTGCTTTACGTTCCAGGCAAGTTGAGATTTTACTGGAACCGAATGGAGACTGTTATTTCATTGCTGTTGTGAAACAATGTCCTGCGGTGACTCGACACGTCGTTATTTGGTTTCCGGCAAATGGAAAAATCGTTCCAATGAATTTCGATGTCATATGTTATTGAATTTGTCCCATTTCCTTCATTCCCACCCTGGAGACATCGGAAGTGAAAGGTAATCTAAT
>NW_025196589.1:0-4869 GCF_004010195.1 Chiloscyllium plagiosum
AAAACAAAGACAGTAATGGGTACTGTTCAGTTATAAAACCGGCATTACTTTCCTTTATATGGAGCATGGAACAGTGCAGCAAAGTTCAGGCTTTTCGAACCTCGACTTTGTGCCGACATTAAATTCTACTCTAAGATCAATTTGTTTGCATATGCTTTATTTTATATTATTTATGCGCCAATCCAAGAATCGATTAATGCCGCCAATGTTTCTGTCTATACTACCACAGTTGCTGGTGCATTCCACGCATCAACCATTCTCTGACATCTTACCTGAACCTTCCTCCAATCACCTTTAAATTATGCTTTCTCGTGATAGCAATTTCCACCTCAGAAAACGTTTCTGGCTTTCCACTCTATCTATAGCCCTCATCATCTGAAACACCTCTAACAGGTCCCCTATAATTCTTTTCCACATCAATGAGAAAGGCCCGAGCTCCTGAGACATTTCTTCATTCGACATGCCATTCAGTATGCCCAACATCCTGATAAATCTCCTCTGCACCCTCTCTAAAGCTTCCAGATTATTCCTATAACAAGGCGACCAGAAACGAACACAATGCTCCATGTGTTGTCTAACCAGCGCTTTGTATGGCTGCAACATGATCCCGTGACAGCGGTGCTAAAGCATGAAATTTAATGTGTCGGTGAGAAATTATCAAGTTTTGTCCCAAGCATGATTCATGATACCTCGAAACAAAGACCACTGAATGATGGAAATGCAAAAACAAATCCGGGAATGACAGAGTAACTCAGTAGGCCTGCAACCATTAGCGGAGAAAAAACAGGTTAATTATGTATTTGTGTATTATAATGCTGGCGAAATGATCAGTATTAACTGCGGAATCAACATCTATATCAAACATTCTCAGAAGCTGACAACCCTCACCTTCACCTTTCAAATGGACTTTATTGGCTCGAATGATGCTTCAGCTGCCGTGAGCTTGTGAAAGGATGTGCATGAATCATTCGCTTTTTTTTCCCAATGGAGAATTCTATTTTTTCAATGTCTACTTCAATATGAGTGTCTATTTGTTTCTCTTTGTCTGTGTGTATTCACATTACAGTCTCTCACATCTCCGACTGCCTGTCCATATCCCTCATTTCCCATTTCTGCTCTTTGAATCGCTTGACGTGAGGAGGCAGTGTGAGAGTGGAGCTATTGAGAGGCATTCTCCTTCCCTTGGATGGAGTGGCTACAACTGGCCTCACATTCTCCGGATAATGTGTGTGTCACTTATGCCTGAGCTAAGGAAATATTGTTTTTGATAATATTAGGGGTTTAGATATGGGAGGCTAGGTCAAAAACTAACGAGACGTGCAATACAGGGAAATTTGTCTGTTTGGATCAAGAATTGGCTGCCACTTGGAAAACAGAAGTGGTGGTAAATGGAAATTATTAAGTCTGAAGCACGGTAGCCAGTGCTGTTCTGCACGGGCCTGTTATGAGATGACTGCACATTATGATTTTTCTAAATTAGTTGTTTGAGGTACTGGAAAAGTGGGTTAGTAAGTCTGCCGATGGCACAAATGTTGTTGAGTTGTGGGCATGTATATGGCTGTTGTAGGTTGCAATGCGTCATTGACAGGATGCAGTTTTGGGCTGAGAGGTGGCAGACTGAATTCAGCCAGGAAAAAAATATAGTGCGACACATTGTGGAATTTCGAATTTTAATGCAGAGTATAGGGCTAAAGTGTGGAGGAATGGAGTGATCTTGGGATTCACATCCGTAGATCCCTCAAAGTTGCCACTCAAATTGATATAGTTGTAACGATGGTTTACAGTGTGTTGGGCATTCAACCGCAGGCAACTGATAGTGAGTGCCGCGAGGCTGTGCTGCAGCTCTGTAAAGTCCTCTGTAGACCGCACTTGGAATATTGTGTTCAGTTCCGATCACCTCATTGCAGTAACGATATGAAAGCTTTAGACAACTTCCGCTGCACGACACTAAACATTATGTTTTGTCAATTCCACAAATAATTACAAAAGGCTTGTGTAGCATGACCTGACCCTCACAAAGCCATGTTGACTAACTCTCATCAAACTACACATTAATCAAGTATATTTAATACTTTCCATTTCCACCTTTGTTCTGCGTATGTGGCTGTTTTGTTATTTTCCTAAATATTTCTGAAATCGATCTCTGCAATTGGGTAGCATGGTTGATCATTGGAAAGCTTTGCTACCTCACAGTGCCAGGGACATTGTCTCGATTCCACACATTTTGACTGACTTTTCGAACAATCTCCCAGTATTTGCATGCGTTTCTTCCAGGGGATCCGCCTTCCACAGTCCAAATATATTCATATTATTTTGATTTCCCCATCGGAAATGCACGCTTGCAGGAATATGGCATGAAGGTTGGTCTGCGTGAGATGATCTTCAGGATGTCGATGTGGACATGATTGACCGAATAGCCTGCTTCCACACTGCAGGGAATCTATTGTTCTAGGTCTGCATCCAGTGCCCATTGACAGAGGCCATTCCAGAAGATGAGGGATAGCACCAGAACTCCAAATCTCTGGGAATACCCAAAGAGAGAAATCATTCATTCTGCTATCGTCGGCAGAAAGGAGACCTAGGCCCTGGAAGGAGTTCATTACCAGGGTACAAGGACAAACCTTCAATATTAGGCGTTAATCTCCAAGGAGTGATGAGACACATTCGGGAGTTCATCTCTGGAATCTGAAAGTTTAATGCTTGGTCTAATCAAGACCTTCGGGACATCAATAGACAATGACAGGCAAGATAAAGATAAACTACTTCGACAGATGAAAGCAAAAGTCAAAAATGTGCTCGGAGAACGTCTCAGAATTCCCTCCTTTCGAGCATTGTTGGTAAACCAAAAGCAAATGGACTGTAACTTTTCAAGAAGGCAACTCGCCAACACCTTTTCGAGACGTCAAACACAAACAGGCAATTAATTTGGGGACCAGTCAGCGATGTCCACATGATAGTATAGAATTCTGGCCAGACCTTCAGGAAAGATAACAGAAAACTCTTCTATACACAAATAGTAGTGTAGGGTTCGAGTTCTCGTCCTCAAATTCCGGCTGATCATAATCGAATTGGCAAATTTAATCTGAGAAAGACAGGTTTTTATTAAGCAAGGGTGGCACGGGCTCAAGGCAGGCATATGATATTACCCACAGATTACACACGGTTTTGCAAGTGGCTGAGCAGGTTCGGTACCAAAATGGACAAACCATGTTCGTGAATTCATCGCAATAATTTATTTCGTTCCTCATCAGTTCACTTATTCCTCAGGCCAGTAACTTCATTCGGTACATAATGTAAACTTTCCAAAGATAGTTTTAATCGTTCATTCCAGTCATTGCCTGTCTCGGTTAATGATCTACCTTTTAATGCCAACCAAACTGGAGCCGACCATCAATGTGTCAGTGATGAAAAGCACCAGTACAATATTTGAACCCATACAATGAGGATTTGTGTATCAGTCTTGTCAATCTTCCACTCACAATGACTGTGATGATGTGGGCGACACTGCTTTTGCTGCTTGGAACCTTGGCGTCTGTGGAAGTTAAAATTTGTAAGTACCTTATTTAATCTTCCCTGCAGAGAACTGCAAAACGTCTCGTGGGCAACCAAGAGAAGCACAGTTTGGACAGTGGCCACTGTGCTATTGCTGCCGTTCAGGTTGATCGTGTGTGCTCCTGTTTCTGTAATCCTGGAAAGGAATAATGTTGCACATAGCAAGATACCTATCATGTTTCCAAGTCGGTATGAAAATTGTACGCTTGCAATATTTCTTAATTCAAATATTGCTCGCCAAGAAGATGATCCATGGCCTCTCACATGTACGATTGACTTATGAAAACCCAGTGATAGTGAGCTGTCGTAGTGCAGTGGAGGGTTCAAGTTTACTTGTTCTAATGTTGCGCAATAACATTCACTGAGCAGATTGATTTGCAACATTTCAACAGGTTTTTTTGATACATGTATGGCTGTGAATGACTTTAATTTCAAAGGCAATGGAGTATGAAATTTAAGACGTTTCATTAAAGAAAAACAAATTCCAGTCCGCATAACAGGGATTTTGTGAAGTCATGAGCATCTGAGGAAAGGTAGACTGGAATTGAAGCCAGTGGCAGAGCATACACATTGCCAGTTGTAGAGGGATTGTCTTAGGAGGAGAATTCTAGGAGGTTGGGGGTGTACTTATTGAAGTTTAGAGGAATGAGAGTTGAGCTTATTGAAGAATCATTCACTCTTGAAGGACATTCCAGTGTAACTAATGTGAGGTCGATTGCCCTTGTGGGATAGTTTAAAACCAGAGGTCCTCATCTCAGAATACAGGATCGCTCATTTGAGACAGAGTTGAGAAGGAATTGCGTCAATCATAGGGTAGTGAATACAGGGAATTATTTCTCACAGGGCTGTCGAGGTTGAATCATTCAGCATGTTCAACGGTGAGATATACAGATTTTCAAATACGTAGGGAATCGATGAATTATTTCAAATGGCAGGAAATTTATATTGAGAATGATGAGATCTGTCTCAGTCTAGTTGAATGGCAGAACAGAGTCGATGGGCTGAACGGCCTACATTCACTCTTCCATCACACGCATTTCCAGATCACTCGCAGCTCGGAACACGTGCATTGTCCAATTCATCGTCTCGACATCTTTCTGGTGGCCTGTGCAGGAATGAAGATCATGATCAGCAGTTTGTTCCGGTGAAGGAGGTGGCGAAGTTCGGATGTAGGCTCTGAAGGGCCGAGTTATTAAGATGAAGCATATCCAGACTGTATCAGATGTTAATTAACTAAGTGAGACTCTCAAATTTCTCACACCAATGATGCCCTTTCTGCTCTCCCCTCAACGCAAGTTTTGGCAGGATACACTATTG